>NW_024080602.1:1756671-1915890 GCF_014754425.2 Oryx dammah | reverse complement strand
AACTTTATTTCCATCACCAGTCACATTCACAACTGGGTGTTGTTTTTGCTTTGGTTCCGTCTCTTCATTCTTTCTGGAGTTATTTCTCCACTGATCTCCAGTAGCATATTGGCCACCTACCGACCTGGGGAGTTCATCTTTCATGTCAAATCTTTCTGCCTTTTCATACTGTTCATGGGATTCTCAAGGCAAGAATACTGAAGTGGTTTGCTATCCCCTCCTCCAGTGGAGCATGGCAGTTTTATTAAAAAAAGAGAGAGAGAGAGAGAAAATAAGTTTTGACAAGAATATTGGGAAATAGGAACCCTTATGCATTGCTTTTAGGAATGTAAAATGGTGTGTCCATTGTGAAAAACAGTATGGAAGTCCTCAAGAAATTAAACATGGAATTATCACATGATATAACAATTCACTCTGGGTATATACCCCAAAGAAGTGAAAACAAGGTTTCAAACAGATATTTATACACACATATTTATAGGAGCACTATCACACTAGTCAAAATGTAGAAGAAATCCAAGTATCCCCTGATGGATGAATGGAAATACAAATCATAACATATGCATACCATGGAATACCATTGAACCTTTAAAAGGAAGGGAATTATGACACATACTACACCATGCACCATGGATGAATCTTCAAGACATTATGCTAAGTGAAATAAGGACAAATATTGCATGATTCCATTGTATGAGGTACTTAAAATAGTCAACTCCATAGAAACAGGAAATAGATGGATGGTTGCTAAGGGCTAGGAGGAGGAGTTAGTTCAGTCACTCAGTCTTGTCTGACTCTTTGCGACCCCATGAATCGCAGCATGCCAGGCCTCCCTGTTCATCACCACCTCCCGGAGTTCACTCAGACTCATGTCCATCGAGTCAGTGATGCCATCCAGCCATCTCATCCTCGGTCGTCCCTTTCTCCTCCTGCCCCCAATCTCTCCCAGCATCAGAGTCTTTTCCAATGAGTCAACTCTTCTCATGAGGTGGCCAAAGTACTGGAGTTTCAGCTTCAGCATCATTCCTTCCAAAGAAATCCCAGGGTTCATCTCCTTCAGAATGTGACTGGTGATAGAAGCAAGATCCAATGCTATAAAGAGCAATATTGCATAGGAACCTGGAATGTCAGGTCCATGAATCAAGGCAAATTGGAAGTGGTCAAACAAGAGATGGCAAGGGTGAATGTTGACATCCTAGGAATCAGCAAACTGGAATGGGTGAATTTAACTCAGGAGGAGGAGGAAGGGGAATATGAATTTAATGAATCTGGCGTTTCAGTTGGGAAAGATGGAAGAGTTTTGGAGAGGGTGATGGTTGCACAAGAATGTCAATGTACTTAATGAAACAGAACTGTACCCCTAAAAATGGTTCAGTTCAGTTCAGTCGCTCAGTCGTGTCCGACTCTTTGCAACCCCATGAATTGCAGCACGCCAGGCCTCCCTGTCCATCACCATCTCCCGGAGTTCACTCAGACTCACGTCCATCGAGTCAGTGATGCCATCCAGACATCTCATCCTCTGTAATCCGCTTCTCCTCCTGCCCCCAATCCCTCCCAGCATCAGAGTCTTTTCCAATGAGTCAACTCTTCACATGAGGTGGCCAAAGTACTGGAGCTTCAGCTTTAGCATCATTCCTTCCAAAGAAATCCCAGGGTTGATCTCCTTCAGAATGGACTGGTTGGATCTCCTTGCAGTCCAAGGGACTCTCAAGAGTCTTCTCCAACACCACAGTTCAAAAGCATCAATTCTTTGGCGCTCAGTCTTCTTCACAGTCCAACTCTCACATCCATACATGACCACAGGAAAAACCATAGCCTTGACTATACGGACCTTAGTCAGCAAAGTAATGTCTCTGCTTTTGAATATACTATCTAGGTTGGTCATAACTTTTCTTCCAAGGAGTAAGCGTCTTTTAATTTCATGGCTGCAGTCACCATCTGCAGTGATTTTGGAGCCCACAAAAATAAAGTCTGACACTGTTTCTACTGTTTCCCCCTTCTATTTCCCATGAAGTGATGGGACCGGATGCCATGATCTTCGTTTTCTGAATGTTGAGCTTTAAGCCAACTTTTTCGCTCTCCTCTTTCACTTTCATCAAGAGGCTTTTAAGTTCCTCTTCACTTTCTGCCATAAGGGTGGTGTCATCTGCATATCTGAGGTTATTGATATTTCTCCCAGCAATCTTGATTCCAGCTTGTGCTTCTTCCAGTCCAGTGTTTCTCATGATGTACTTTGCATAGAAGTTAAATAAGCAGGGTGACAATACACAGCCTTGATGTACTCCTTTTCCTATTTGGAACCAGTCTGTTGTTCCGTGTCCAGTTCTAACTGTTGCTTCCTGGCCTGCATACAGATTTCTCAAGAGGCAGGTTAGGTGGTCTGGTATTCCCATCTCTTTCAGAATTTTCCACAGTTTATTGTGATCCACACAGTCAAAGGCTTTGGCATAGTCAATAAAGCAGAAATAGATGTTTTTCTGGAACTCTCTTGCTTTTTCCATGATCCAGTGGATGTTGGCAATTTGATCTCTGGTTCCTCTGCCTTTTCTAAAACCAGCTTGAACATCAGGGAGTTCAAGGTTCACGTATTGCTGAAGCCTGGCTTGGAGAATTTTGAGCATTACTTTACTAGCATGTGAGATGAGTGCAATTGTGCAGTAGTTTGAGCATTCTTTTGCATTGCCTTTCTTTGGAATTGGAATGAAAACTGACCTTTTCCAATCCTGTGGCTACTGCTGAGTTTTCCAAATTTGCTGGCATATTGAGTGCAGCACTTTCACAGCATCATCTTTCAGGATTTGAAAGCGCTCAACTGGAATTCCATCATCTCCACTAGCTTTGCTCGTAGTGATGCTTTCTAAGGCCCACTTGACTTCACATTCCAAGATGTCTGGCTCTAGATTAGTGATCACATCATCATGATTATCTGGGTCGTGAAGATCTTTTTTGTACAGTTCTTCTGTGTATTCTTGCCACCTCTTCTTAATATCTTCTGCTTCTGTTAGGTCCATACCATTTCTGTCCTTTATCGAGCCCATCTTTGCATGAAATGTTCCCTTGGTATCTCTAATTTTCTTAAAGAGATCTCTAGTCTTTCCCATTCTGTTGTTTTCCTCTGTTTCTTTGCATTGATCACTGAGGAAGGCTTTCTTATCTCTTCTTGCTATTCTTTGGAACTCTGCGTTCAGATGCTTGTATCTTTCCTTTTCTCCTTTGCTTTTTGCCTCTCTTCTTTTCACAGCTATTTGTAAACCTCCCCAGACAGCCATTTTGCTTTTTTGCACTTCTTTTCCATGGGGATGGTCTTGATCCCTGTCTCCTGTACAATGTCACGAATCTCATTCCATAGTTCATCAGGCACTCTATCAGATCTAGGCCCTTAAATCTATTTCTCACTTCCACTGTATAGTCATAAGGGATTTGATTTAGGTCATACCTGAATGGTCTAGCAGTTTTCCCTATTTTCTTCAATTTAAGTCTGAATTTAGTAATAAGGAGTTTATGATCTGAGCCACAGTCAGCTCCTGGTCTTGTTTTTGTTGACTGTATAGAGCTTCTCCATCTTTGGCTGCCAAGAATATAATCAATCTGATTTTGGTGTTGACCGTCTGGTGATGTCCATGTGTAGAGTCCTCTCTTGTGTTGTTGGAAGAGGGTGTTTGCTATGACCAGTGCATTTTCTTGGCAGAACTCTATTAGTCTTTGCCCTCCTTCATTCTGCATTCCAAGGCCAAATTTGCCTGTTACTCCAGGTGTTTCTTGACTTCCTACTTTTGCATTCCAGTCCCCTATAATGAAAAGGACATCTTTTTTGGGTGTTAGATCTAAAAGGTCTTGTAGGTCTTCATAAAACCGTTCAACTTCAGTTTCTTTAGCGTTACTGGTTGGGGCATAGACTTGGATAACTGTGATATTGAATGGTTTGCCTTGGAGACAAACAGAGATCACTCTGTCATTTTTGAGATTACATCCAAGTACTGCATTTTGGACTCTTTTGTTGACCATGATGGCTACTCTATTTCTTGTGAGGGATTCCTGCCCGCAGTAGTAGATATAATGGTCATCTGAATTAAATTCACCTATTCCAGTCCATTTTAGTTCGCTGATTCCTAGAATGTCCACGTTCACTCTTGCCATCTCTTGTTTGACCACTTCCAATTTGCCTTGATTCATGGACCTGACATTCCAGGTTCCTATGCAATATTGCTCTTTACAGCATCGGATCTTGCTTCTATCACCAGTCACATCCACAACTGGGTGTTGTTTTTGCTTTGGCTCCATCCCTTCATTCTTTCTGGAGTTACTTCTCCACTGATCTCCAGTAGCATATTGGGCACCTAATGACCTGGGGAGTTCCTCTTTTGGTATCCTATCATTTTGCCTTTTCATACTGTTCATGGGGTTCTCAAGGCAAGAATACTGAAGTGGTTTGCCATTCCGTTCTCCAGTGGACCATGCTCTGTCAGACCTCTCCACCATGACCCGCCTGTCTTGGGTTGCCCCGCAGGCATGGCATGGTTTCATTGAGTTAGACAAGGCTGTGGTCCTAGTGTGATTAGATTGACTAGTTTTCTGTGAGTGTGGTTTCAGTGTGTCTCCCCTCTGATGCCCTCTTGCAACACCTACCATCTTACTTGGGTTTCTCTTACCTTGGGCGTGGGTTATCTCTTCACAGCTGCTCCAGTAAAGCACAGCTGCTGCTCCTTACCTTGGAAGAGGGGTATCTCCTTACCGCAGCCGTTCCTGACCTTCAACGTGGGATAGCTCCTCTAGGCCCTCCTATGCCTGCTCAGCCACCACTCCTCGGGTTGCTCCTCCCGGCCACTGGCTCTGGCCTCCGGCACGGGTGGCTCCTCCCAGCTGCCACCCCTGGCCTCGGGCTCAGGGTGGCTCCTCAGGGTCGGTCACCGCCCCTGGCCTTGGGCACGAGGTGGCTCCTCCCAGCCACTGCCCTGACCTCAGATGCGGGGTGGCTCCTCCAGTCCGTTCCTGCGCTGTCACAGCCTGGCACTCTGGGCCGCTGTCCCTGACTTTGGACGTGGGGTAGCTCTCCACCGCGCTTAGTGCAACTTTTTGCAACCCATGGACCATAGCCCTCCAGGTTCCTCTGTCCATGGAATTTTCCAGGCAAGAATACTGGAGTGGGTTGAAATGCCCTCCTCCAGGGGTTTTTCCTGATGCAGGGATTGAACCCACATCTCCTGTGTCTCCTGCATTGCTGATTCTTTACTGATGAGCCACTGGGGAAGGCCAATTTTATGTATACTTTACCACAATTTTTAAAAACTGGGGGAAAAAAAAAAACAAGCAGAATAGGAGCCCATTCTTCAAAAGTGGAGCCTTTTCTGCAATATTCTTCAAGCATTGTGAATGTACTGGTTGACTAGGACAGCAGTACTTACTGGGGAAACTGGGCAATCTGGAGGCAGTGTCTGGAGACCTCTGGGGATGGGTCAAAGGCATGTGAGGAGCTTGCAGGCCCCCTGGAGTCAGAAGCATTGACTCAGCATGGCCTCACCTGCCCCTACCTTTTCCAGAGGTATCTGAGGCTCAGCTGGACTTCACCTCCTACCCTGGTTCCCCATGGCAGCTTCCTAGAGCCTTCCCACCCTTATACCATTGTAGGAAGACATTTTTAGAGGGTCTCTGTTTCTTGCCTCAAACTAATTTTTTTAAATTTTAATTCCTATTTAAAAACAAATAGTTCTTCCAGTTATTGGAAAACTTTAAAAAATGTTTGGAACTACTTGGTTTCTTGAATTTACTCCTTTCACTACAAATTTTACAAAATCTAAGTCCAGATCAAAGGTTTCCAATGTCAATTTAGAGTCTGAGTTTTTAACTCAGACTCTGGGTAAGATGTACTTTTACCAAGTACATTTATCCACATACTGGGTAAAGCATGGATCAAATTTTGACAACTTAGTATGAGAAAGTGTGAAATAGCTCACTCATAATTTTATGTACTGATTACATGTTGACATAATGTTTTAAATATATTGGGTTAAATAAAAATATTATTAATCTTGATTTCACCTTTTTGCCATTTTTTTTGGCCTTGGAGTACAGCTTGTGGGATCTTATTTTCTTGACCAGGGATCAAACCTGTGTCTTAGTGGAAAGTGGGAGCACAGAGCCCTAACCACTGGACTGTCAGGGAAATCACTGTTTGCCTTTTTAGAAAATGAAGCTACTAGAAAATTTAATATTATATATACACGGCTTATCTTATCTTTCTATTGATAGTACAGTATTCTGAGGAAGCTCATGTTAGCTGAGAAACTTGCATAGCTAGTAAGTGGCAGAACCAGAATTTCAACCTAGATCCCCAAAGCTGGAGTTCTTTCTTTTTGTTTAATTGGAAAACCTTGCTGGTTTGATCTAGGATCTCCAACAAAACCTGCCTGGAAGGGAAGCAGAACCCAGCATATGAGCCCAAAGGACACAGGAGAGGAGAGGGCCGAGAGACAGGTGGGCTGGATAAGCTCTCCTCTTCACTTCTGTAGACAACCACCAAACCAACTAGAGAGTTCTGCTTTTATTATTTCTTTATGCACTGGGCCTGAGATTTAATTTGAGAACATAGCCTCTACATTTAAAAAGTCAAAAACCTTTGGTGAAGAGGGAAGTCTTTGAATTCAAACACATCATGTGTTTGTGAACTGCTTGACCTTGGGCAAGGTCAATGCTCCGAGCATCGGTTTCAACATCTGTAAAATGGGGATTGGTGTTACCTGTCTTGAAAGATCATGCCAACAATGAGATGATGGCGGATATCATGCATGGCTCAGAGCAGGTGTGCAATGAATGTGACCCCTCTCTCCCCGTCAAGGCTGCACTGGACCCAGTTCTGATTCAGTGTGTATATGTGTGTGTAGGTGGGATAGTGGGGTGACTTAAATATAAAGTAAGTGGTGATCTTTGTCCCCTTGGGATTTCTTGTCTCATATTTTCCCTTATGAGAAAGCCAAAGCCCTTGACTGTGTGGATCACAACAAACTGTGGAAAATTCTTAAAGAGATGGGAATATCAGACCACCTTACTTGCCTCCTCAGAAATCTGTGTGCAGGTCAAGAAGCAATAGTTAGAACTGGACATGGAACTACAGACTGGTTCCAAATTGGGAAAGGAGTATTTCAAGGCTGTATATTGTCACCCTGCCTATTTAACTTATATGCAGAGTACACCATGTGAAGTGCCAGGCTGAAGCACAAGCTGGAATCAAGATTGCCGGGAGAAATGTCCATAACCTCAGATGACACCTCTCTTATGGCAGAAAGCAAAGAAGAACTAAAGAGCTTCTTGATGAAAGTGGAAGAGGAGAGTGAAAAAGCTGGCTTAAATCTTAACATGCAAAAAGCTAAGATCATGGCATCCAGTCCCATCACTTCAAGGCAAACAGGGAAACAATGGAAACAGTAAAGGACTTTATATTTTTGGGCTCCAAAATCACTGCAGATGGTGACTGTAGCCATGAAATTAAAAGATACTTGCTCCTTGGAAGAAAAGCTATGACCAACCTAGACAGCATATTAAAAAGCAGACCTTTGCTAACAAAAGTCCGTTTAGTCAAAGCTATAGCTTTTGCAGTAGTCATGTATGGATGTGAGAGTTGGGCTATAAAGAAAGCTGAGCACCAAAGAATAGAGGTTTTTGAACTGTGGTGTTGGAGAAGACTCTTGAGTCCCTCGGACTGCAAGGAGATCCAACCAGTCAATCCTAAGGGAAATCAGTCCTGAATATTCATTGGAAGGACTGATGCTGAAACTGAAACTCCAGTACTTTGGCCACTTGATGCAAAGAACTGATTCATTGGAAAAGACCCTGATTCTGGGAAAGACTGAAGACAGGAGGAGAAGGGGACGACAGGAGATGAGATGGTTGGATGGCATCGATGGATGGACCAACTCGATGGACATGAGTTTGGGCAATCTCCAGGAGTTGGTGAGGGACAGGAAAGACTGGTGTGCTGCAGTCCATGGGGTCACAAAGAGTCGGACACGACTGAGCGACTGAACTGATTTTCTCTTATCCTCAGAATTATTTGTTTTCAATGGTAGTTTCATATCCACCTGAGGACAGTGAAGGCCTTGGGAGAATGAGATAAAATGGGGGATGACAATGCATGCCAAACACTACACACGTGATTGTATTTAATCCAACAGGCCTTTTCTTTGCTTATTTGATGAGAAAGGGAGGCCTGCAGGGGGCAGCACCTAGCCAGTGCTTCACCATGAGGGACTGGCTCCGGGGCCTATGGGCTTTGCAAGAAATCAAGAGACTCCTCAGGCACAGGGGAACGTTGAGGATTTCTGGAAGGAAATTTCTAGAAGGAATCTCAGTTCTAATGTTGAGACACTCATGATTCTGCTCTGTAAGGTAGTGACGCTGATTAAACTGGGCTCCTAGGCTTCTTGGTCCCAGGCAACCTCTTTTCCGGTCCCTCAAGGAGTCACTTATAAAATCTCCCAGTTTCAGACCTGAGAGGAACCTAGATGGAGATCTAACCCCAATACATTTTAACCAAAGCAGGGGGTGAGCAACCCGGTAAGGCAGGTGTGTGTGTGTATCCCCATTTTACAGAAGAGAAAATTGAGACTCAGAGAGGTCAAGTGACTTTCCCTAGGTCCCACAGATGAGAAGTTACATTTCTTTTGTTTGCAGACTACAGAAATGACTAGTTAACTTAAGCAAAGGGGAGGAAAGTGAATCCTGGGAGCATATTACAGAATGGCAAAAGAGTTGACTGGCTTGGCCCGGAAGGCTGGGGCCCGAGGCTGCACAGGAACCACGGGTGGCAGGATGTGGCCCTTTGTCTCCTGGAAGCCCCTACCTGACCAAGCCCTGCCTCCAGGTCCTTCTAGGCCTGGTATCTCTCAGGTTTAAGATACAGGTCCCTGGGAGAGAGGTCGTGAATGGACCCTCTGAGGTCACTCAGCAGCGGTCAGGGGTCAGCATCACAAGGGGGAGTTACTCCAGTGAAGCCCAGACACATCTGCCCCGCCAGGTGTGCACCTCTGGTCTAGGCCGGCCCCCTGACTCTCCGTCAGGGCCTCTGCACTGTCGTACAGGGCACTGTTGGGTCACTGCAGCAGTCTAATCCCAGTGACAGCCCAGCCAAGGAAACTAAAGGTGCTATTTGCATGTTAATGAAGGATGTCCAAAGACCAAAGGCCTTTGTTTGAGTCCTGAAAAGCTGATTGTCCCATCTGATGGCAACTCTAGGCACTGTAACAGATAGGGTACCAGGGACAAGGCACCCACTCCTGGTACCTCCTGTCACATCACACAAGGGTGCCTCCAACTCATGAAGCTCTCCTGTTTATTTCTCCTGTTCCCTCAACTCCTTTCCATCTCCCTCTCCAAGGATTTAGTAATATGTTGTCTAGACACTACTGCTGCCGTTTCTCCTCCATTAATCCATTTTAATTGGAAAGTTATCATAATGCAAACTCTCTTTGGTATTATTTGCAGCTCTGCATTATTAGAACTTCCCCAACTCGCTTTCCCAGCAAATTAAACTTGCTATGGAAGCAATGAGATCAGCTGCTCGTATTAAATCAGGCTGTGCGTTGTTAAGCGGGGTTGGGAACGAGGCTCCCTCCACTGGGTGGGGTGCTGTTGCTGGAGGCATTTACAATGGCACTACTGTTTCTATGCTGGGGATTTCTCCTCTGTGCCCAATTCTCCTCTTTTTGGCTGAGTGCTCTGTGTTGGAAATTAGAGATGAGAAGAAAGAGGGGACAAAACAACCTCTGGTGTTATCTGGCCCCTCACCCAAAACCCAGGGTAAACGGCAGTGATCAGAATGTACGTGAGACTAACAGTCAACAGATTATAAAGCACATTCAACTAGTCCTCAGAATGCTGAGAAGTAGGAATTCCCACAAAGAGGATAACTGAACTTGCTCTGAGTTGCACAGGCAACCCTGTGGTCCAGGCTCGTGTAGGCGCTGTAATAGAGCAGGGACTCCATGCCAAGTCCTCTGCATCTGAAGCCATGCCACCCCAAGGGACAGAATCAGATCAAAGCAGGCAAACACCTTTCTCAGGGTGGATCTTGGAAGGTGCATCATTGGTCTAAGCCAGTCACAGAAGTCCTGTCTTCTTCTGCCAGTGACAGGTCTGGAGGCGTCTGCCTGCCTCGTTTCCAGCCAATTGCACACGATGAAAAGACTGCCAGGGCCTTGTGGGAAAACTTCTCTGATGACAGAGTGGTCCCAGCTGAGGTGAAATGCCCCCAAATTCTCATGGTCTGCTTCTTGTCCCCAGTGCAGAGGGGTCAGTGGGAGTCTCTATTGCTCTCTCAACCTCAGCCTATGCCCTTGAGCAGAATTCACTTTTCATTTGGGTAAAGGGTGCTGTGTGAAGCTGGCTCTACATCTCTGTGCAGCTCTAGGCAATGAACTTCAGGAAGAAGTTTCTGGACAAAACTCAGATCTTGCTATGGGGCTAAATGGTATATATGTGCATTTATATCTTGGGATGGAATAGAGCTATAATATTCCTTCCCTAAATGCAGAAGGTCAGGCACTGTGATGGCCTGGGGGCTCTTGGGACCCAGGATAGGAGACTGTGGCAGTTCATGGATGGTATGGAAATAGCCACTCACTAAAGGCTGACTTTCAAGTGGTTCATGCTCTGCAGCCAACAAGACGGTGGGTCTGTAAGGCAAGTGGGCTCAGAGGCGTCATGTTAGCATAGCCTCATGGTAACTGAAATCTGCACAAACTCTCTGCCCATTTCCCACTCCAATGCTTTCTGGAGGATGGGGAACCCATGGATCTGGTGATGGGTATTGCCCCACACTCACCCTTATCTATGCAAGTTAGTTAACTCCGAGAAGCTACTCTTTCCTCAACTGAACGTGGGCAGTAAGACCCCAAGGCGGTGGGTATGGAGTGTGCTGCAGACCTACAGGAGGGTGTCAGAAGTGGTTCTCAAGAAGGTATACCAGGTGCACAGATCTGGGATACATCCATGGCATCAAGACTCTTGGGACAAGGCCTAGGAATCCGCATTTTCCTATAAGTGTTCCGGGTTATCCTGACCCACTCTGGAGATTCAAGTGCCACCTGAAGAGCCTATTGTGCCCTGGGATGGTTCAGCAATTGGACAGGCAGGGTGGTCAACCGACATGGGAGAGCTAAAGAGTCCAAGGCAATGCCCAGGGTCACCTGAGGGTAGAGCCTGGAACCTCACTCCCTTACCTGTCTCCACTGGCCGTAGTGAGGCTCCTCACCCTCCTAGCTGCAGGTGGGAGGCCTTGGAGCTAAGGAAGCTCGGAATCAAGGGATGATAGCTATCAGGGGAAGCAGGAGCACTCACTCATGCCATCCATGGCAGTGGGCTCTGGGCCTTTCCCAGGCCACATTCCTGCTTCTGGGAATATTAATAAAAATAAGTGTTTATATAATGAGTCTGGGCTTTCCAATTGTTCAGGGGGTAAAGAATCTGCCTACCAATGCAGGAGACACAAGAGATGCAGTTTCAATCCCTGGGTCAGGAAGATCCCCTGGAGAAGGAAATGGCAACCCACGTCAATATTCTTGCCTGGAGAATTTAAGAGACAGAAGAGCCTGGCGGACTACAGTCTACGGGGTCGCAAAGAGTTGGACACGACTTAGCGACTAAACAACAACAAAACAACATGCCTGGGCACTGGCTGAAACGCTTTACATGGACTAAATCAATCCTCACAGTTACCCTCTGAGATGGGCACTATTATTCTCCCCATTTTACAGATGAGGAGACTGAGGCACTCAGAAAGTACTGGCCATTCAGACAGACTCTCAGGCCCTGAAGCAGCTAAGTGGGAATTTCTTCTGGGAACTTTCCCAAGCCCTGATTTTACAGAGAGACAGTCCAGAGAGAAGAGGGCCAGGGAGAGCTACACCCAGTCCACAGCCGAGCTGGGCCGGATTGTGGTGCTGGCCTCCGGGTCATGCTGCTTTGTTTCAAAATGGGTGCTTATGGGCTGTTCTGGCCACAGGGCTCATTACTGATGCTACAAATTGAATGAAATAGCTGCTTGGTTACAAATTAATAACAGATTTGTTTGTCATTAAGGCAGCATTGTTTAATAAAATTAGTTCAGCTGAGCGTAATTACCTTCATATAAAATTCTCCCTTAAAAATTACTTTGATAAATCTAAGCCAATTAGGCGGCATAGCAACTAGGGTGTGGGATTTGGCTCTGAGCTTAGGTTGGGTCCCTACAGTGACATCCTGGGTCCAGAATTCAGTTTCTAAGCCCCTTGGGCCATGCCCCTGGGAACCTCTTGAAGGCCCAATGGAAAGCACGTAACTCAGCTTCTCCAAGGCAAAACCTTGGAGAAGGGCCTTAGACAGATCTCTCACTAAATCCCAAACAACTTTCCTCCTAAGCAGGCTTGCCTCCATTTTTCTTGCTACCCTTCCAGCCATTCATGCTCATTCCTAAACTCTGGGTTACCAGGGCATTTCTCTCCTCAAAGACTTTCAGGGTCTCCCTATTGCCCATAAGCCTCTATTGTATCCCAAACCTTGATCTTATTATTCAAGACCCTTTGAATCTGGTCTCCTGGTAATGTAGGGCAAATGATAACAAAATTGGGGGTCAGCCCATGCTGAGTCCTCACAGGCCCCTTCACTCTTTGTCCTTCCATTCGTGTGTGTGTTAGTAGATCAGCCGTGCCTGACTCTTCGTGATGCCGTGGGCTTCCATGTACTCCCTTATAAAATGAGAAACGCAGTAGTTTCCTTCTCAGACAGTTGTGAGGATCACAGGACATTATGACTATGGGGCTTTAGAAACCACAGCCCCCTGCCGAGGCTTCCCTGCTGCTCTCTCCCCCTTTTAGCAGCTGGTCAGCTTTCCTGGCTGGGCCACTCAGCTTACCACCATTTCTGGATCCCCCTTGTTGCTGGGGCCGTGCAGCCCTCTCTGGAACATCCTACCCGCTCCTCTTGGGTTACCTGGCTTAGGTTTTCAGGCTCAGCCAGTGCCCACCTTTCTAGATACTTCTCCTATTTGCTCTGCTGGCCCCTGGGCACTTCCCTCAGCACCTTGAGCCTGACCTTGGAATTGTGTTCCCAGCCAGGAGTGGGGATGGGTATATGGAATCACACTCCATGTGGTTAATTTATAAGGCATAAAACATTCTAGTTTTATGTCATTGTTTCTTTCAGGGATTGTCTGGAAAATCTGCTGTAGAATCAAAAGATGTCTCTTCTAGGGAATTCCCTGGTGGTCCAGTTGTTAAGAATTTGTCTTCCAATGCAGGGGATGCAGGTTTGATCCCTGGTTTGGGGAACTAAGATCTCACATTGCATGGAGCAAGTAAGCCCTTGGGCTGCAATGGAAGATCCTGTGTGGCTCAACTAAAACCCGACACAGCCAAATAAATAAATAAATATTATTTTTAAAAAAAAGATGTTTCCTTCACATGGGCTCTCAGAGATCAGGAGGCCCAACGTTCTCATTCATGGAGGGGAAGTGGAGTTATGAAACCACTTAGTGGTAGCGTCAGGCCTGGATCCCTTATCTCTTCAACTTCTGGGCCAGAATTTACCCCAGACTGTATTTTCCATTGTTTCTGTTCTGTTCCAATTCTTCTTTGCCCTTTGTTGAGCCTGCTGGTCATTGCTTGAACAATACTCTGAAATCCAGTTGCCTGGATTTCCTGTTCAACTCACAGGCCCAAGATCCCCAAATAGCCCAGGAGGAAGCCAGTGGAAGGTGAGGACTCTGAGGAGGGAGGACATCCAGTCCAGTTCAATTCAGTCACTATTGTGTCCGACTCTTTGCGACCCCATGGACTGCAGCACGCCAGGCTTCCCTGTCCATCACCAACTCCCAGAGCTTGCTCAAACTCATGTCCATTGAGGTGGTGATGCCATCCAACCATCTCATCCTCTGCCATCCCCTTCTCCTGCCTTCAATCTTTCCCAGCATCAGGGGCTTTTCTCATGAGTCATTTCTTTGCATCAGGTGGCCAAAGTATTGCAGCTTCAACTTCAGCATCAGTCCTTCCAATGAATATTCAAGACTTATTTCCTTTAGGATTGACTGGTTGGATCTCCTTGCAGTCCAAGGGACTCTCAAGAGTCTTCTCCAACACAGTTCAAAAGTATCAGTTCTTCGGTGCTCAGCTTTCTTCATGGTCCAGCTCTCACATCCATACATGACTACTGGAAAAACTATAGCTTTGACTAGACGGACCTTTGTCGGCAAAGTAATGACTCTGCTTTTAAATATGCTGTTTAGGTGGGTCATAGCTTTTCTTCCAAGGAGCAAGCGTCTTTTAATTTCATGGCTGCATTTCAGGGAGGACATAGTGCCACATGGAGAAGGAAATGGCAACCCACTCCAGTGTTCTTGCCCGGAGAAACCCAGGGACGGAGGAGCCTGGTGGGCTGCTGTCTATGGGGTTGCACAGAGTTGGACACGACTGAAGCGACTTAGCAGAAGCAGCAGTGCTATACAACTCCAGGGGGCGCCACTCAGACTATTCTGTCCCCTGCATTGCACACTGCACAGCCCACACAGCTATACACGGTGCCCTGCAAACCAGTGGGGATACATAAGCATGTAAAGAAAAGACCCAACCCAAGTGCAGGGAGGTAGCTAAGAAAAGGAAAGAAGCTGGACAAGAACTCAGGCAGGAAATAAGACAAGGCAACCTTTCTTTCAGAGAGCCCTGCATCCGGCTTGTCACAGGGAGCACCTGGAGTCTGCAGGGGAGCACAAACTTACCCTGCAACTTCTGGGCTCAAGTTCCTCATTTGTAAGATGGTGAAAACATGTAACTTACAAGGGCAGGTATGAGAAAACAGGTGTGGAAGTGCTTGAGAAGTATTGGGTTGGCCAAAAAATCCTTCCGGTTTCTTGTACAATCTTACGGAAAAACCTGAATGAGCTTTTTGGCCAACCTAATACAAGGCTAAAGCCAGGGATGTCAAAGCTAATGATCTGATGTCACAGCCCAGGGGTATCTGGGACAGAGGCTTAAGGTCTGAGGAGCCCTCCTTCTGCCTTTCTCCGAGCCCGAGGACTGAGCTGATGGCCGGGTGCAAGACCCCATCTCTGGGTGGAAGACCCCATCTCTGGGTGGAATTCCAGCATCCACCAGGGAGCAAAGGTTTTGTGACAGTGGTGAGTGTTGTGGGGGTGGCGGGGTAGAATGGGGACACTGGCTCCCTCTGCAGAGAGAGGGGAGGACATTTCCCTTTGCCCCCAGGCTCTCCACATTCCCAGGGTCCAGACCCCTGGGGTGGCCCCTCCTGAAAGGCCTCACCAGCCATCCACCCAGCGGGAGGGTTTGGGAAGGGGAGGAGGTGGGGGTCTGCAGCATGCATGGGCTGAAAAGTTCTGAAAACACGCTGCCTGGGTGCCAGCCCCCTCCTTTGCCCCCCAGCTCCCTCTAAAGCCCCCTTTGAAGGGGACCTCGGAGCTCTAATGAGTTGAGAGCTTTTATGGGAGCCCAGGCAAACCAATTAGGTTTGCTTAAAAATATTGTATTCATTAGCATGAAAATAAAGCTGAACTTTTTAGAGATAATTGCATCTTTTAAAATGTGGTAGTCTTTGTCTGGGCTTGTCTCATAAATATGCATGCTGCATAATCCTTTTGGAACCATGGTCGCAATCATGAGTAACACACAAATGCATCCAGGGTGTTAATATTCTGACAAGAGTGGGGCCTCTTGGGCTGGCGGTGCCACCGGTGGTGGCCTCCGGAGGCGGCTCTGTAATCCCCCAGCTGCAGCCTATGCCTCTCACAGGGGTGGAATGCTGTCCCAGATCCATGATACCATAGACCAGGGCTCCAGTTCTAAATTGCTCCCTTTTGTGCTGAGGTTTCCAAGGAGGTGGGTTGCAGGATTCTTGGGCTTGGCTCAAGATGCAGAGAAGGAGGGCCACAGAAGCTGAGCTCAATTTACAGCTGGGGAAATTGAGGTCCCAGGGGTTAAGTGGGTTTGCCAAGGTCACCTGGCATGGATGAGGCCAAGATGAAGCCTGGTTTACCATCAGAGGCTGGCGCTTGTTATCTAAAATCACTGGAGGGTTCCTGCCAGGGAAAGGATTGCATTAACATTTAGCCGTTAAAGAATGCATTTCAGGTTGTGAGCCTGGATGGCTGGGGGGAAGGGTTGGTGGCTGCAGCTGCAGTTTCTATCAGCTGCCCTCCGAGCCACCCCAAATAAACATGCCATCTAAGTTAAAGCAGTCAGCTTGCTATGTCCGTGTGGCTTTGAAACAAGTTCTAAGCAAACCCCTTCCCAACTGGGAGTGCCCCTCAGTTCTCTGGATAGAAATTTCTGAGCTGCCTCTGGTGCCTGCCTACAGGAGTTCTTTTATCTCCCTTCCCTGCTCCCTCACTTCCTCCCAAGTGGAACAGGTTTATAAGATTAATATCCCACTAGGACGATAGGACTGGCCCCCGGGGAAAACTGTGAGCTCAGTGAAGTTTCATTTCAGCAAACGTTTTCTAAGTCCTTGCTCTGTTCCAGTCACCAAGCTAAGCCTTAGAGGGCTACACAGGTGCTACAGGGGTCTGCGTGTCCTAGTACACCACCCGTGGGGAGGCGGGCACATTTTTCAGGGGGTAGAGATCCTGGCCCCTTGCAAAGCCATGCTATGGGGGTGTGGGGAGTGAGGCATACATCCGGTGGGTGGCAAGGCTGAGTGTGGCCTGGTAAGTTGCCTTTTGAAGACCAGCTAGGATTTGGGCAGGCTTTGGGAACAACTGGAGCAGAAGAGGCTCAGGGTTTAGGATGTGTTGGGGCAACATTCGAGCTGAGAAAGTTTTCCTTTGCGGCTTCCCAGGGTCCCTCCAGAGACTCCTGCCTCCTGTCCTCCAGTTCTCAGCTGCCCCTGGCTGCCCCTCCTTCCTATCCCCAGGTCACTGCAAGGTGTGCCAGGCCTCCAAAGTTACCAAAGAGAAAACCATCTATGTCCAACAATGACTGATGGGATAGGAAGTGAATCACCTTCCCAAACTCATTCTGTGAGGCCACTATCACCCTGATATCAAAACCAGGCAAAGATACCACGCACACAAAAAGAAAATTATAGCCCATTATTACTGATGAACATAGATGCAAAAATTCTCAACAAAATACCAGCAAACTGAATCCAACAATACATTAAGAGTCATTCATACACCATGGTCAAGTGGGATTTATGCCAGAGATGCAAGGATTTTTCAGTATCTTCAAATCAATCAGTGTGGTACTCCACATTAGCAAACTGAAGGATAAAAATCCTTTGATCATCTCAATAGATGCAGAAAAAGCATTTGATAAAGTTCAACACTGGTTTATGATAAAAAAAACTCTCCAGAAACTATACAAAGAGGGACCATACCTTAAAATAATAAAGGCCATATAAGACAAGCCCAGAGATAACATCATACTCAATGGTGAAAAGCTGAAAGCATTTCCTCTAAGATCAGGAATGAGGCAAGGATGTCTACAGTCACCACTTTTATTCAACATAGTTTTAGAAGTCTTAGCCATAGTAATCAGAGAAGAAAAACAAAGGGATCCAAATGGGAAAAGAAGTAAAACTGTCCCTGTTTGCAGATGACATGATATTATACATAAAGAATCCTAAAGATGCCAGTGGAAAACTACTAGAGCTCATTAATGACTTTAGCAAGGTTGCAGGATACAAAATCACTACAGAGAAAGCTGTTGCAATTCCATACACTAACAACAAAAGATCACAAAGAGAAATTAAGGAAACAATCCCATTTAGCATTGCCTCAGAAGAATAAATGGCAACCCACTCCAGTGTTCTTGCCTGGAGAATCCCAGGGATGGGGAAGCCTGGTGGGCTGCCCTCTATGGGGTCACACAGGGTTGGACACGACTGAAGCAACTTAGCAGCAGCAGCAGCAGCAGAATAAAATACCTAGAAATAAACCTATTTAAGCAAGCAAAAGACCTATACTCTGAAAACTGTAAGACGCTGATGAAAGAAATCAAAGATGACACAAAGAGATGAAAGATATACCATGTTCTTAGACTGGAAGAATCAATATTGTCAAAATGACTATACTGCCCAAGGAGATCTACAGATTCATTGCAATCCCTAACAAATTACCAATGGCAAGTTTTGCAGATGTAGAATAAAAAATCTTAAAATTTTTATGAAAACACAAAAGATGCGAAATAACCAAAGCAATCTTGAGAAAGGAAAATGGAGCTGGAGTAATCAGGCTCCCTGACCTCACACTATGCTATAAAACTACAGTAAACAAAACAGTATGGTCCTGGCACAAAGACAGACTTAGAGATCAACGAACAGGACGGAAAGCCCAGAAATAAACCCCCACAGTTATGGTCAAATAATCTATGACAAAGCGGGTAAGAATACACAGTGGAGAAAAGAGTCTCTTCAATACATGATGCTAGGAAAACTGGACAGCTATATGTAAAAGAATGAAATTAGAACATTTTCTAACACCATATACAAAAATAAATGCAAAATGGATTAAAGACCTAAATGTAAGACTGGATACTATAAAAGTCTTAGAGGAGAACTTAGGCAGAACACTCTTAGACACAAATCACAGGAATATCTTTTTGGATCTACTTTCTAGAGTAATGAAAACAAAAACAAAAATAAGCAAATGGAAACGAATTAAATTCAAAAGCTTTTGCAAGCAAAGGAAACCATAAGGAAAATGAAAAGACAACACACAGAATGGGAGAAAAAACATCTAAATAGACATTTCTCCAACGAAGACTTACAGATGGCCAAAAAGCACATGAAAAGATGCTTAACATTGCTAATTATTAGAGAAATGTAAATCAAAACTATATCGAAGTATCATCTCACACCAGTTAGAAGAGCCATCATTAAAAAAATCTATAAACAATAAATATTGGAAAGGGTGTGGAGAAAAGGGAACCCTCCTACGCTATTGATGGGAATACAAATTAGTACAGCCAGGATGGAGAACAGTGTGAAGCTCTTTAAAAAACTACAATAGCAATACTGCATGACCCTTAAAAAACTAAAAAGAGAGGCCTACTACATGACCCAGCAGCCTGGGCACATAACCAGGGGAAATGAAATTCGAAAACATCCATACACCCCGATGTTTATTGCAGTACTCTTTACAATAGCCAGGACATGGAAACAAGCTAAATGCCCATCAACAGAGGAATGGATTAAGAAGATGTGGTACATAATACAATGGACTATCACTCAGACATAAATAATAATGAAATAATGCCATTTGGAGCAACATGAATGGACCTAGAGATGATCGTACTAAGTGAAGTAAGCCAAAGACAAATAGCATGGTATCAAACATATGAACTCTACAAAATGATACAGATACATTTACAAGACAGAAACAGACTCATAGACTTAGAGAACAGACTTGCAGTTACCAAAGGGGAAAAGTGGAGGGGGCATAAATTAGGAGGTTGGGATTAACATATCCACACTACTATATATAAAATAGATCATCAATAAGGACCTACCGTATAGCACAGGGAACTCTGCTCAATACTCTAATAACCATCTAGGAAAAGAATCTGAAAAAGAACAGATATAACTGAATCAATTTTCTGTACACCCGAAACCAATACAACACTGTAAATCAACTATACTCCATGCGACCCCGTGGACTACAGCCCACCGGGCTCCTCTGTCCATGTGATTTTCCTAGTAAGAATACTGGAGTGGGTTGCCATTTCCTTCTCCACGGGATCTTCCTGACCCAGGGACCAAAGCCATGTCTCCTGCCCTGGCAGGTGGATTCCTTACTGCTGAGCCACCAGGGAAGCCTCATAGCCTGCTGACTTTTGTCAAAAAAGCAGTTAGGTTTTTTTGTGACATGAAACTGCCACATCCAACCATTTAGAATAAAATAGTGATTTTAATCTCTATGGGAGATACTGTGACGACCACTCCTATTGTACAGACAGGGAAACTGAGGCCAAAAGAACGGAACCTTTCTAGGTCTCATGGAGCTGGGCTTCAGCCCTGGCTACCTGGGCCCTATGGAAGTTTCACAGAATATGGGCACCATGGGCTTGGAGCTCACCAGACAGAAGAGCAAAATATAGAGAAAAAAGAGGTAGGTGGATGTAGAAAACTGCATCCCATGACTCTGACAAGACTTCTGCTGTTAAAGGCAAAATATGACCCTGTGCTTCCTAAGGGAGGAGGCTGGTGGGGGAGGGGAGGAGCACCAGCAGGGAGAGGGAGTTCTCACTGCTAGAGGAAGGGACAACCCAGTAACCCAGCACCATCTCCCCAAGGGGCATGCCGACCAGGAGGGACCTCTTTGGATTCAGTTTTTAGAGCAAAAGCAGAGGTAATAGTCATGAAGGTCAAATCATACTGTTAAGGTCAGAACTTGGTTTGGAGGAGGAATATCAAAGACTTGACCCCAGGAGTGCAGCTTCCTGGTGATTTGTCTTAACACGAGGAACCTAGAAATGAGAAAGTGCTTTGAGGCATCCAATGATTGGATCTGAATTTGAATCCCTGTCTGCCGCTCACCTGGTGGGTGACCCTACGTCAGCTAATTAATTATATCATTTTACACCAAGACTAAGTGGCCCCTGGAGCCCTTTTCTATGTTTAAAAATTCTAGAAGAACTAATATTGTAATTATAGGGACTTCTTGAAAAAAGCCAAAATTGATTTCTAATTTGTAAAGAGTCAGGTCTGGGCCCATGGGCCCAGATGTGGTTGGACACTTGAGTCCTCTCACCCCACATTACTGTCGATACAGCTGATCTTACTTGGACCTTAGGATTCTTTACAACTATGCTAGAAATTGGAAGGTAGGAGGGGTGATCAGCGAGTTCCAGAAACCTCACACAAGTGTATCATGAACATTTTCTCATGCCCATACTTATAACACTACCTCACACTTTTAATGCCAGCATAGTATTCCAAAGCATACAGGTACCATATTTATTTAAAAGCAGTATATTTGTCTTTTTGTCCTTTTAAAGGTAATACTTTGGGGGTTTCCCCGATGACTCAGTGGTAAAGAATCCACCTGTCAATGCAGGAGACACGGGTTTGCTCCCAGGTCTGGGGAGATCCCATATGTCTCGGGGCAACTAATTCCATTTTCCACAGCTACTGAGGCCATGTGCTGCAAATTCTGAAGCCTGTGAGCTCTAGAGCCTGTGATCTGCAACGAGAGAAGCCACTGCAATGAGAAGCCCTCACATTGCAACTCAGGAGTAGACCCAGGTCACTGCAACTAGAGGAAAGCCCACACAGCAACAAAGACCCATCACAGTCAAAAACAATAAATGAATTAATAGAAAATCTTTGTTTTAAAAGTAATACTTTAAAAAAAAAAAAGTAATACTTTTTTCCCATTACTGGTAATTCTGCAATGATCAGCAGGGTCTAAATACATTTGTAAAGAACATTTTGTATGATAACATTGTGCACTACACATTTACAGACAGTATTTTGTATGAGGACTTGGAGGAATTACTGCATTAAATGTATGTACATTTGACACGTTCATAGGAACTTTCAAACTACTCTTGGAAAAGAAAAGAAAAATCACTTTACTTCTAACAAGTGTATGAACATGTCTATTTTTCCAAATCCTCTAAATAAGGCCATTTACCCTGTGCCTATTATTCTACATACTGATTCTTATTGATATTCAAGAACTTTTTGTATATTATGGACATATACCCTTTGTCAGTTATGCATGATGGTACAAATATTTTCTCTGGTCTATTGCTTATCCCTTATCTTCATTTACATTTTGACATGCAAAAGTGTTTTTTATGGCTTCTGAATTTAATGCCTTGAATAGGAAGTCATCTTCCTTTCCAAGAGTAAAAGAAAAAAAAATGTACCCTGTATTTTCTAATGCTTTAAAAAAATTAAAAGTACTTTTTTGAGGGATCAAAGCATTAACTGGGGAAGGCAGTACATAGTCATTATGGTCTTCTCCACCACACCCTTTTGGTTCTCTTCTCTTCATAGCATATGGTAGAATTTCACTTCCTGCACTCCTTGTGGCCAGGTGGGGCTGTGTGACTAGCTCTAGCCCCAGTTGTAAGTGGAATTGATGGGGTCACTTCAGGACCACGCACTTAACTGCTAATGCAAGACCTTCCAGTCCATGCCCAGCCCTTCCATGGCGATGCTGGAGATGGTGGCTGCTTCATCAGCTGGTTCCTGTGCTACTTTAATGAGCAGAGCCACCCTACTGACATGTAAGCAGACATGTGCCCCAGCCATGACTCAGCCTTCAGTGGGTTAGGTCCCTGAGGTTTTGAGGCAGTTCATTACCATGACACAGTATAGCCTATTGTGACTGATGTCTTTGCTTTTTTCCATATGAACAGCTGATTATTGATTTTCTATTTTTTTAAAAATAGGCCATCTTTTCCTGCTGATATAAAATGCCAAGCTTATCACTTCCTCAATTCTCATATATTCATAGGTATATACTAAAATATATACCTTTGGACCTATGAACCCTCTGGTGGCTTGGTAAAGAATTTGCCTGCAATGCAGGAGACCTGGGTTCAATCCCTGGGTCAGGAAGATCCCCTGGAGAAGGGAAAGGCAACCCACTCCAGTATTCTTGCCTGGGTAATCCCATGGACAGAAGAGCTTGTTGTCACTAGTCCATGGGGTTGCAAAGAGTCGGATACAAATGAGCAACTAACATATTAGTAACTGGACTCTTGAGTTACATTCATCAATCCACTTGCCCACTCTTCTACCAAAATCAACTGTTTTAATTGGTAAAGCCTTATAACACATTTTGATCTTTTGCAGAATAGGTTTTCAAGTTTATTTTGCTTTTTCTTATGAATTTACTCTTTCGACAAACTTCAGAATTAAAACCCCATTAGAATATAGGTTAGAGTTACATTGAATTTATATATTAATTGCAGGAGAATTTCTGACTTGACTTATGGAAGCTTCCTCACCTATTTTCACCTATTTTAAAGTATTAATCTGCTTATACTTTAATATTTTTTGAGCTATGTATGCCAAGCATTTTGCTGGCACCAAAGATAAAAGATGAACAGGGCACAATTCTTTCCAGCTAGGTTCAAAGTCTAGTGGGAGGCACAGACAGGCGAGACCATCAATACTAGTCCTAAAAGGGAGGTGCAAGGCTTGGTAGAAGACCAAAGACAAGATGTAATGAAACTGTCCTGCAGTCTGAAGGGGAGTTGGCCAGGGAAAGGGCCTATTGGGCAGGTGGAGATGTATGAACACAGATTCTAGGTGGGGCTGTGGCAGGAGAGGGCGAGGAAGGTGGGAGCTGCCTCTGCTGTGCGTAGTGTTACAGGTTTTAGGCTTGATCTCCAGAACAGAAGGGTGAGGCTGAAGGGTTTTAACTGAGCCTGACCCCATGGCCTTAGTGTCACCTGTATTTGGGGGCATGGTTTGCTAATTTAACTGAGAAGGAGAGGAATCCCATAATTCCTATATTGAGGTATTTCCCTGATGGTCCAGTGGCTAAGACTCCATGCTCCCAATGCAGGGTGCCCACGTTCTATACCTGGTCAGGGAACTAGATCCCACGCTGCAAGCAAGAGTTCCCATGCCACAAGTAAAGATCTCTCAAGCTGCAACTAAAGATCCCACAGGCCTCAACTAAGACACAATGCAGCCAAATAAATAAATATATTTTAAAAACGTCCATATTTAATCACTTGGCCAGTTTGGAGCATGATAAGTCATTTCAGTCGTGTCAGACTCTTGGTGACCCTATGGACTGTAGCCCGCCAGGCTCCCCTGTCCATGGGATTCTCCAGGCAAGAATATGGAGTGGGTTGCCATGCCTTCCTCTAGGGGATCTTCCCCACCCAGGGGTCGAACCCACGTCTCTTTCGTCTCCTGCATTGCCAGGTGGGTTCTTTACCCCTAGCACAACCTGGGTAGCCAGTTTGGAGCATAAGCCAATTCAAATGATATCAAATGGCTAAGGAAAAAAGAACTAAGACCTACAAAAAACTAACATCCATTGAGCACCTACTGTGTGCCAAGAATCTTCATGGTATCAGATTCATGTTGTCAGTGTCTGGACAGATATTTTCACATAACGGAAAGCCTCGCAATAACCCAGTTTTTGCAGGTATGATTCCCACTTGACAGAGAAGATAAGTTTCTGAGAGTGTAGGTGATTCCTCTGAATCACCTGGTTCTCAATCCAGGTCCAAGAACTAGTGAGCAGCAGAGCTGGGACAGGACAGCAGGATCTTGCCTTTTGAAAACCAAGAGTCTTTTGGCCCCTCCACAGCTGCGTCTCGTTAAAAAAGGAGCTAGTTCTCAGCCTGGGGAGGAGAGAGAAGGCTCTTTCTTGGCCAAGTTTCATTTAATTTTCCATCAGTAGGTGTCAACTGTGAACTAGTCAGAAATGCTAAAATAACAGCTTAAAAACATAGGAACAGAAATGGAAATGTAATTTTAGCGTGCCTCACCAACCCCCTCCTGAAAATAAGTGCTGCTTTAGGAGTATCTGTTACAGAAATGTAACACTTAAGGACTAAACTCACAGGAGTTGCTGGCGATGTGCAATTTAGCAAGTTGGGCTGTTAAAGAAGGAGGAAAAAAAAAAAAAAAGACTCCACAGGCAGAAAATTGAAAACAAAAGGAAACGGAGAAAAAAAAGCTACAGAGCACTGCTACCTCTGGTTGTAGTCGGTCCTAATGGCCTGGGAAATAGCCTGTTGAACTGAGAAAGTCTTGCCTCTGAGAAACATTAACTCAAAGATGGAGCCTTGGATGGAAAAGGAGGCTGGATTTGGTCAATCAAGCATCAAGGCCTTTGACTGGCAAATTACCAAGGGCTCATTCAATGCCTACCCTGGGCTGGGAGACGTGCTTAGACCAGTAGGGTGTTTCAGAATGAGGGAAGGCAGGGATTCCTCCCTTAAGGGATTTGCTGTTTGAATTTGGATACAGCACCCACTGGGACCAATGAAGTGATAATACAAATGTAGGACAAGATCCAGAGATACAGGGGAACACATCTCAAGCTGAGAGGAAGGAGGTCGCACAGCTCTGGTTTGGGCCACTTGAGGAAGGGGACATGGAGAGGAAACATGGGGTCATGGCTTAAAAATAAGATCTATATTCCTGTCTCAATTCTGGCCTGGATTTACTATGTGAACTGGACCAAGCTACTTCACCTTTCTGAGTCCCAGATTTGTTACATGTTGAATAGAGGAAGTTGGGCAGATGGTTTCTAAGACTCCTTCAGGCTCTGACACCCGAGTCTATGAATTAGAATGATTAGTAAGGCTCTTTTCAGTTGCCAGTAACAGAAATCCAGCTCCAACCAGCTTAATCAAAAAGGGGGCCGTTTATTGGAGGTAATTGTGAAGGCCAAGGGAGTGCTGGGATCAGGTGTGGATGGATCCAGCAGCTGCCAAAGCTTCCTTGAGCTTGGTCTCCCTCCTGATCCACGACGGTTTGTGCTTCCTTCTCCCTGTGCTGGCTTGTCTCTCCATCACAGGGAGACAGTCTTTTTTTTTGATAGTCCCTAGTTGCTCAGCCCCATCTAAATGGAAGGGAATGGGTTTCTTCCAGAAGAGAAAGTTGCAGGTACCAGCTGAGTCGAAAGGACTGATGGCAGTCTAAAGTGACAGATGATCTCCACATGGGCCTTGAGTGCATTTTGGGTTCAGATAGGAGTGGAGAAGGGGAGGAGCTTCCCTGCAGGAGAGCAGCAGAGTTGTACCTATGGCACAGGCCTGACTGGAGCCTTTGTGGGGCCCAAGGCAAGAGCCCAAATGGAGGCCACAGGCCATATGGCTAAATATTAAAGAGTCATAACTCCCACTATCCATCTGTTAAATAAAACATATTTCTCTGTTCATCTGGACGCATGGACCTTCATAATGACCTGAAGGCAGGTTCCTGTTCAGAATTTTCACCATCTTTGGAATTTTGCACTGGAGTGAGATGGAGCAGAGCAAGCCTGTAGCCTTTCACTTTCTCTTTTCACCCCTGACTCCCTCCCACATCGAGTAGACACCTCAGCACACACACATCAAAGTCTGAATCCTTGCAAATGGCTGGCCTGGGGTGCACATGCTGACCCTTCCTGTTCACCCTCAGGGCACTGGCCTGGAAAGAGGCCTGTGCAGGCCGTGGAAGAAGGCTGGGGCTATCTGAGCAGTGAATTCTGTGGCTCCAGATGTTGAAATGTGGCACTGAGATAGGCTAAGACCTGAGATTCTCTACTTGTGTGCTTGCACCTGGACAAACGTCTCCTCAAACAACAATACAAAAGAATCTATAAGGGACTACAAATAATTGCACGCATGCGCAGTCCAGTCAATTATGAACAATAAGATACGAAAAGGCCATAGACGAACTCCCATTTCTGAGATGCGGGGAGCAAAAGCAGGGTGCTGTGTGTGATCCCTGCACTCAGCACTATCAAGGGGGTGGGCAGACCACCTAAGCTGCCCTTTCACCCAACCCAGACCCACCGATTCACCCCACCTTTATGCCACTTAAGGAAGGAGGCCACCCTCCTCAGAGAGTGGAGAGCAAGCAAGGGCACCTGTTGCCTGTTTTTGCCCCATCTGCAGCACGAGTCCCAGGAAAGCCGAGCCTGAATTTCTTGTCTGGCGTCTTATCAATTGCTATTGACTAAAAAGCCCAAAGTCCTGGGTTGGTAATGGCATTGAGGGGGTATGTGGGCTCAGGTGGACACTTCCTTGTGACCCCATAGACTGCCCACTCCAAGGAGAGGGATGTGGGCAAAGAGGGGCCACAGGAAGAGCTGAGTCCAGGGCAGCGGACTTCTTGCCCAGGTGGAGGGCTGGGCCTGGCAGGGAGCCAGGAAGTGGATGTGTTCATGTGGGGTCACAGAGGTGAGTTAGACCTGCAAAGGAGAACTGGGACATAAAATTGAAAATATATTTAGGCTTGAATGAGGATGGCACTGAATTTCAGGCTACAGAGATTGCATTTGTTTCTATGGACACTGGGGAGGCTGCGGGGACTTGAGGACCCAGGGCCAGAGTGACCCCATTGATCCCACCTGGGAATGTTCTTCTGTCCTGCCCTTGGGGACTCACAGGGGCTGCTTCCTGTATCTGCAACATCCTTCACCTCAGGTTCCTTGAGATTTAGCTTTGCTGTGAGAACAAGTCCTTTGGGGGAACATTTCCCTGAACCCCACCCCCACCCAGCCTGAGTGGTTCTTCCCTTGGACTCCTGGAGCCCCTGGGGTTTTCTTCACCAGAGAGCATGTCGCATGGACCCCGCCTCATTCCAGCGGCACAGGGACTTCCAGCAACCAGTCTTCTCCCCGACCCCCACCAAATGTTGGCAAAGGAAGGAAATTACTGCAGGAAATACGAGGGAGGTGAACTTAAGAGAAAGCTTCTTGTGAAAAGTAGCTCATGTACTTATCTCCTCAGAGACTTGGTAAACCCGCACTCACCTTTAAAAATATGTTTAGAATCCGACTGCTTTCACAACCTCTGTCGTGACCGGCCTGAGACCAGCAGTCGCCATCTTTGTTCACCTGGATTGTAATCAGGCCTCCCTTAATTGGCCCCCTCCCCTCTCAATCTATTTTCAACTCAGCAGTCTGTTAAATGCTAAGTCATGTCATGGGTGATGGTTTTGCAGCTCCAAAGAAGTGTCAAAGTCCTTATAAAAAGTCTAGAAGAACTTTGCCTTCTATATTTCTAGGCTTTTTATAAGTGGGGGGAAGGGGTGAGTTGGGAGATTAGGATTTTAAGATCGACACATATACATTATTGACAGTAGTGTTAGTTGCTCTGTCGTATCTGACTCTGAGACTTCACAGACTGTAGCCCGCCAGGCTCCTCTCTCCATGGGCTTCTCCAGTCCAGAATACTGGAGTGGATTGCCATTCCCTTCTCCAGAGGGTCTTCCTGACCCAGGGATCAAACCCAGGCCTCCTGCATTGCGGGCAGATTCTTTACCATCTGAGCTATAGGGAAGTCCATACACTATTGATACCATGTATAAAATGGATAACTAATGAGCACCTACTGTATATCGCAGGAAACTCAGTGCTCTGTGGTGAGATAAATGGGAAGGAAATCCAAAAAGGAGGGGCTATATGTATACCCATAGCTGATTCACTTTTCTGTACAGTAGAAACTAAAACATTATTGTAAAGCAACTATATACTCCAATAAAAATTAATTAGAAAAGATGTCTAGAAGGAGCTTACATGCAACTGGATTCCCTGGAGGGGCTCTTAGGAAATGCAGATTCTGATTCAGGAGGTCTGGGGCAAGGCTTGAAATTCTGCGTTTCTAATAATGCTGCTGCTAAGTCGCTTCAGTCGTGTCCTACTCTGTGCGACCCCATAGATGGCAGCCCACCAGGCTCCCCCATCCCTGGGATTCTCCAGGCAAGAATACAGGAATGGGTTGCCATTTCCTTCTCCAAGTCATGAAAGTGAAAAGTGAAAGTGAAATTGCTTAGTCGTGTCTGACTCTTAGTGACCCCATGGACTGCAGGCTCCTCCATCCATGGGATTTTCCAGGCAAGAGTACTGGAGTGGGGTGCCATTGCCTTCAAGACACCCCCATTCCCCATGGATGTGATGCTGCACAGACGAGGACCACACTGTGAGCAGTAAGTCTCCAGGAGGGTGCCCCCTCTTCTGAGTGCATCTACTACCCTTGCCCTCATTCCAGGGTAACCATCTGTCCCTGTTTGCCTGGGACTGCCTTGGTTTTATTTATTTATTTACTTTAAAATTGTATTTATTTATAGCTGCACTGGGTCTTATTGCTTCAAGGGCTTTTCTCTAGTTGCAGAGAGTAGGGACTACTCTATAGTTGCGGTGCACGGGCTTCTCGCTGAGGAGGCTTCTCTC
The DNA here is from genome assembly GCF_014754425.2 of Oryx dammah. Classification (NCBI taxonomy): domain Eukaryota; kingdom Metazoa; phylum Chordata; class Mammalia; order Artiodactyla; family Bovidae; genus Oryx; species Oryx dammah. Next base: position 1,887,053 of record NW_024080602.1, on the reverse strand, counting down.
GTTGCAGAGTGCTGGCTTCAGCAGTTGCGGTTCCTGGGCTCTAGAGCACAGGCTCAGTAGTTCTGCAGGGAGTTAGTTGCTCTGTGGCACTGCATGTGGGAACTTCCTGGATCAGAGATTGAACCCGTGATTCCTACATTGGCAGGCTGATTCTTTATTACTGAGCCACTAGGGAAGCCCCTGCTTTGATTTTAAAATAGAAAGTCCTACTCCTGGGAATTCCCTCCCTGCAACTATCTGGTCACTCCCCAGCCCCTCCTCTTGGACTCACTTCCTCCCAGGTCCTTCCTCCATCACCACCTCTCAGCAAGGCATTCTCCTTACACCTGCTCCCTCCCCGGCTTGCATCCTCTGCTTGTTGCTCTTCCTGTTCGGTTGTCCTCTTAAAAGTTGTCACCCACTAGCACGCTGTCTCTGTTATATATTTATCTCATTGATTGTGTTTCCACTAGAAAGTAAGCTGCACAGAGCTGAGGCATTTTCTCTTGTCACTAAGGTACCTGTGGAGCCTACAACATTGCCAGGCACAGAGCAGAAGCTCCATAAAAAATTTGAAGCATTAAGTTCTTCCCTGGTGGTCCAGTGGCTAAAACTCCACAATCCCAATGCAGGGGGCCAGGATTCAATCTCTGGTCAGGGTGCTAGATCCCACATGCCGCAACTAAGGGTTCATGTGCGTGGTGGCAAGTCACTGCAGCCATGTCCGACTCTTTGAGATCCTACGGACTGTAGCCCACCAGGCTCCTCTGTCCATGGGATTCTCCAGGCCAGAATACTGGAGTGGGTTGCCAGGCCCTCCTCCAGGGATCTTCCTGACCCAGGGATTGAACTCGTGTCTCTTATGTCTCCTGCACTGGCAGGAGGGTTCTTTACCACTTGCACCACCTGGCATGCCTCAGTGAAGGATCCTGACGGCTGTAACTAAGGTTCAGGGCAGCCAAATAAACAAATACTTAAGAAAAAAAAAGTTTTAAGGATTAAATAGTTGCCTGAGTCTCCAAACCAGTGCTTCTCAGACTTGGATGTGCACATATATCCTCTGGGGAGATTGTTAAACTGCAGATTCTGACTCAGGAGGTCTAGAGTGGACACTGGGACTCGGCATTTCTCATGTGCAAGGCTTCAGGTGATGGCTGGAGGCTCTAAGTGCTTGTCCCTTTGCTCCAGTCCCAGATGTCCCCTCCCCTCTCTATAAGGAGGGTGATCTGGATTTGGAGGTGGGACAAGGACTCCTTGGCAGTGAGAGGAGCAGGTGGGATGATCCAAGTTCCCGTGATGAGGGGTGTTTGGCTCTGGTGTGGCTGGGTGGCCATCCAGCTGGCCCATCCAACTGATTGACTCAGTGATGAAAAAGGCCCAGACCAAACTTTCCCTGCTCTGAGCTGGCTTTCAGGAGGAACTGTTCCCCCTCCCACTTCTCTTCACTGTCTCTACAGCTGGCTTGATGAGTAAAAGATTTCTCTCCAGAGCCGGGCTCTGTTTGGCTTTGCACCTGCTCCCGGCAGCTGTCGCTGAAGTTGCCGTTAATGGCACAAATGGAGTCTCCAAAGGCCAGAGCCTAAGCCCTGGTTGGCAGGGGGCTGGGGATGTGTGGGCTGTGCAGACAGATGGGAATTCTGCCAGCTACCGGGATCCAGGCTGCACTGTCAGTCAGCCGAACGGCCAGACAGTGGGCTGGCCAGCCAGACTACCAATCAGCCAGCCAGCCAAATCAGAACATTCACCCAGGAAGATTGTTTCAGGGGACTTGGGGTAAGCGTAGATAAGCTCCTAGCTTCTTGGAGCTCAGGTTTGTGTTGAAGTGGGAAGATTTAGACACAGAAAAACTTGAAGAATAAGACAAGATCCTGGATAAAATTTTGGACCTGACTTATATCTGTGGAACCAACCAGAAGAGCTACAGGAGTTCTGATAAATGGGACTATTTCTTCTTCCCAAGACTTTGATTCACTTTAATACAGTGTTTTAGACTGAAACAGAGATGCTTTCTGGGATACTGCATGTACTCATTAGACAGCTGTGACATGTAAACGTTTTTAACTTATGGAAACAAAATAGAATTATGGGTGGTACTGATTGGCTGTTATCTAAAGTTGCTGAGAAGTTTTAAAGGTATTGAGGGTTTGTATATACTTGGGCTGCCAAATTTTGGAATTTCTAGCTTTTAAAAATTTCAGTATGCTTAAATATTAACTGCAGTTAATAATGCTGATACTGAGGTAGGTGCTGGCGAGAGTCACATTTGCTGAGAATATTCTGTGTGCAAAGTACATGTTCTGCATCCTCATGACACTCCGTGAGGTCGTGGTGATTGTCAACTCTGGAGCCACCCAGCTTCCATCTGCCACTTAGCTGGTCACTGTGTCCTGCCATCCTCCCCAACTGTCATTCCTTGTGCTTCTGTAGGTGACTCTACCCCAGTGCAGAAGTGTGACATATGACTCAGACCTGGCCAATCAGAGCATTTCCCTGGCCATGGTGGTTGTTTCATGGATGGTCACATGACCCAGGGAGAGCCAATGATGCTTGGGAACAAGATCTGACTCTTCCCTAAAGGATGAGAAGTTGAAAGGATAGACCAGGAGTTTCTGCCTCCAGCTTGTGACCGTGAGAGGAGAGCCTCTCTGAGAGCTCTGGGTAGGTGATATCTTCCCAAGGGGGAGCTCAGAGCAGAGTCTGAAGGTAGAAACCAGGGCCTGGTGACCTGTTTGCTTGTTTTTGCTGGAACCAGTTTGAGTAATTTGTATGTTACTTGCAACTCAAAGTGTCTTAGCTGATAGACAAGTATCGTTCATGTTTCCATGTTGCAGACAAAAAGGTTCTATCTGCTAAGCACGGGATGATGACAGTTTGAACTGCTATGTACAGGGTGCCCCATGAGACATGGGGCTGAGTGAGAGGGCAGGAGAATGGAGGATAGCATGGTTTCTGATGGCGTGGCTGGGAGGATGGTGGGGCCCTGCCCTGAGAGAGAACTGGTTTGTGTAATGCCCAGGTGGGAATAGAGTCTGGAATTTTAAGGAAAATGTGGATTGGAGACAAAGGTTTGGATTCAAAGCAAAACCAACCAACCAACAGCAACAAATCACCTACTCTGAAGGGAGCTGTGTAGTAGACAGGGTCACTCCAGGTCACCCAGCTGTAGGGAAAGGGCTATCTTTCCTTGTGCGAGGGGCATAAGGAAAACTTTTGAGTCTCAGGGGCAGAAGACTGAGTTATTTATTTCTTAGGTAATGGCACACCTCTTACCCATCCCCATAAAGCCCTATGCATTTGTTTGCATTTGTTATTTAGTCCCATTAATCTCCATCCCCAGGACTTCCCTGGCAGTCCAGTGGTTAAGACTTTGTGCTTCCACTACAGAGGGCACAGATTCTATGCCTGGTGGGGGAACTAAGATCCCACATGCTGTGCAGCATGACAAAAAACCTTCCATTTCTCTTTTCTACCTGTGCTCCAGGCAGCTACTTTTAATAGGTTCAACGTGTATCTTGTAGTCTGTATGTGTCCCTGCAAAATGTTTTGTTGTTTTAACTGATGTAAATGGAATGGTGCTATAGAACTCACTCTATAGTTTATTTTTTTTTAAAAAAACAAAGTACCATGTTTCTAAGATGCATCCATGTTGCCATGTGTTCATGTAATCCCTTTCTTTGACCTGCTGCACAGTACCCATCATGCATGTCCTCCGCATCTCCTTCTCTGCCCAGAGCACTTCCGCTCCTGGCCACCCTGTGTAATGTTGCGGTGGACATCCTTGCACATGTCAACTTATGATCCTGGTGAGGATTTCTGTGGGATATGTGTCTGCATCATTGTCATCCTCCAAGATGGCCCAGTGTTTCTTGCCTCCTGAAATTCACACTCTTCCGCTTTGAGCAGGGCTGCCCTGTGTACCAGTAGGGTTTTGCAGAAAAGCTGGAATGTGACTTCCAAGGTGAAGTCATAAATGATATTACAAACAGGCTTCACTCTTGGATCACTCACTTGGAGGACAGCAGCTGCTATGCTGTGAAGGTGCTAGCTTCATATGCATGTGGTGAGAAGCAGGCATCTTGTCAACAACCAGCACTGGCTTGCTCTTTGTGTGAGTGAAATGCCTTGGAGCTGGGTCCTTCAGCCTCAGTCTAGCCTTCAGATGACAGCCTCAACTAATGTCTTGACTGCAAACTCACATAAGCTAGAAGCATCCAACAAAAGTGCACAAAACTACCCTGACCTACAGAAACTGAGATCAAGGATGTTTATCATTGTTTTAAACCATTAAATTTTGAGGCAGTTTGTTATGCAGCTGTAGCTAACTAATACAAACTAACAAAACACAAGAAGGAGTTGCTGGCTCATAGGGTGTTCCTATACAGGTTTAGATCATATGCATAGTTCAGAGAATCAATATGTTTTAAAGACTATCATGGAGCTGGCTATTATTTGTCCAGCCCTTTTCCATCTGGGTGATAGGGTGTAGGTGAATAGAGTCCCTTAGGCATAAAGCCCTAGAATGGCGTCAGACTGTGAAAGATATTGGGGGAAGATTGTGCCAGGGGCCAACATTTCTGGAGAAATTTCAAAGGATTGCCCCAGGGGACTATCTGTTGTGGGTCAAAGCACTCCAGACCCTGGTTGGGCCAGCAAGAGCCTGGAGGCCCCTGGGGTGAGCTGACCCTTCTGGACGGGAGCTCAGCTAACATGACCTGGCTGCATGATAAGCAGACACAGTGCAATTCCTCTTGGCCAGGTTGTTGAAAAACTTCAATTTGCAGATTGAAGGGATGGAATTTCATTTTCTCTCATTTTTCCAATCTTGGTCGGTAAAATGGATTCCTGCAGTGTCATTTCTCTGATCACTCCAATCTTTGTTAAGGAAATGAGCTGCTGGAGTTCAATGTCTATTTTATTTAGAGTGCTTTAGCAATCCCCAGATACTGGGGCCACTTTGATGTCCCAAGCCATTGGAAATTGAGCTGCTCCAGCCAGAGATTTTTCCATTTTCAGTTGTGTTTCATTTTGCAAGTTTTATTCAAAAAACATAACAGAGTTCCCACTGAGGACAGAAGGGCCAGAACAACTAACTCACACATACCAGCAATAATGTAGTCTCATTGCAATATCCCCTAATGACCCTCAGGTTGAATGGTACTTTGTGATAACAGCGTTACTGAAGAGTAACTTGCCCAGGGTCACCCAGCTACTGTGGGCCATGTCTGCCCAGGTCATTTGACCCCTAATGCTCTCTGTACGCAGGCCTGATGCCATCTCTATGATGAAAAATTCTGGATATATATAGTGGTGATAAATATACAACATTCTGAATATACTTAATGCCGGAACACTTAAAAATGGTTAAAATAAAATAAGGACTTCCCTGGAAGTCTAGTGGTGAAGTCTCTGCTCTTCCATTGCAGAAACATGGGTTCAATCCCTGGTCAGCGAACTAAGATCCTACATGATGCACAGTGTAATCCCCCACCAAAAAAAAACCCCAGAAAAATGGTTAACATTGTAAATTGTATGTTTATGTATATTTTATCACAAAGTAAATAAAGTAAAATAAGAAGTTAATAAAAAGATGTGCCTCAGTCCACGCTGCATTGTAGCTTTCTGTTTGGGAGAGGGTCTTCTAACCAAGGGTCATGGGCTCCTAGAGGGCAAGACTATCTCGTCTTGTTTTCATCTGTGTATGTCCTGTGGCTTTCAGTTACCTCCCCCTTCCTAAATGTTGTAAAAGGTCCAGCTCACAGCCTGGAAGCTTGACCTCTCCCTTGTGGTCTGATGGATCTGGTGAGATAGCTAACTTCAGAGCCAAAGTAATGCCCCTCCCAGTAACGGCCAAAAGAGCAAGGTTTTGGCCCCCACATGCTCAAGTGACCAGGAGCCCTGCCTCTCAGATTCCCTTCTCTCAAATGTCCAGGCACCCTCCAGCCTTACAAGGGGCCAGGCCAGTCTACTCTCAGAGCTGGAACAAAAGGGCCAAAAGATGCTCCATGCATCTAAAAACTGCAGTACCACCCAGACTCTCTTCAAGTCAAGGACAGCTGAAGTCTGGGGCGGGCTCTAAGAAGATGCTCTGTGAGCTGCAGCTGCCTTGCTGGAGTGTGGTGCCCATGACAGGGCTGACGAGCATTGCCGGGGACTGGACCAAGAGCCCTGGAACGGTGTCCTGACCCAGGCACCTTCTAGATCGGAGTTCTGGATGCAAAGAGGGCTAGTGCAGTCACCCTGTAGTTCTGTTCTTTAATGCCCCATCTGGCCAAGGACATTGTCAATGCAAATCAGTGAGGAAATTGTTGGTTGCAAGTTCAAATCAAATTCATTTGAGGACAAGGGGGAAAAGAATGTACTGGCTTATGTAAATGGCCATGTTTGGGGCTGACTTCTGCAGAGGGGGCCCAGGGGTAAGTTAAATCATCAGGATTCTCTCTCCTCCTCCTTCCTGGCCTGTGTGCTCTCTGACTGGTTCTATTCCACACACAAGTCCCTTCACTATGGAGCAGGCAAGAGGGCGATGGGTGGTTTCAGACTCACATTCTCTCAATTTAGAAACAACCATTGAGAGAGTTTATTTTCCTTGTTAGCTCTGGCAGAAACGTCACAGGACAGCCTCTAACTGACCATACCAGGAGCATTTGTGCCTCCTTGAATTAATCACAGTAGTGCCTTGTGGAAGGCTATTCTGATTGACTAGGCCTGGAGCCTCATCGTTATCAAGGGAAGGTGGATTCATATGATTGACAGGTCCAGCAGGACCCCCATAGATCGGGGAGCAGCATGTCAAGGGAAAAGTGGCTGCAATATCAGAGAAGAGAGTTGGGAAAGTGGGAGGGGTCCTCAAAGGCTTTAAGAACAGGAGTCCACAAAAAGTCCCACATACGCAGGTGCCCACTGTGGCTCTTTAAAGTCATCCCTAGATCTTCTTCCAGAAGAGTCAAGCATGAGGAGAATTATGTGTGGCCCAGAGCTGGAAACCTGGGCAAAAGAGTGAGCGAATAAGTGAATGAATGAATGGGTAGGTGGACTGACTGACTGTACTAAACTTCAGAAGGAAGTGAAAAAATAAGACACTCTATTCCCAAGAGGTATCGGCAAAAGGCGTCTCTGGCCAGCTCAAGTCTGGAGCTATCATATCCCAAATCAATTTTCAGACTTGAACAAAAACGTGTATCTATCTCCCTCTGGTTCCCTCTGCCTCCTCTCCCCCCAAAATGTGTCTGCGGGGACAGATGGCCCTGTGTCAGCGTCCCTGTGTGATATTGATGTGAACAGCGAAGGAAGGCGACATGTCTCATGGCTGTAAAAATAGACGTGCATTAGGAATGCATGAAGTCAGACCCCTCCTCTGGCCACGCCAGGCGGGCTATTCTAAGCCCAGCACTCATGGGTTTGGTATCCAACCACCCGGCAAGGCAGAGCAGTGGTCTGGAACTTGACATTTAAAGGGTTTGAAAGAAATAGAAAGAGGCATGGAGATTTCTTTTTTTAAATCAGTCTGGCTATTTCTGAATGGGACATGCCAAAGAAACCGGAGATCAAATTCACAGCATTTTTGAACGATAGCGTTTGAGAGATGGAGGGGGCTGAAGGAGCTGTTCTGTCTGGTCTCCCTCCCCATGCAGGGATTCCTTTCATGAAACTGCTGCTGATTGTCTAGTTTCTACTTGGATACCACACATGAAGGGGAGCTCTCTACCTTGATGGGCGGCATTTCATCGCTGGGCTTTGTTGGATGCTTCTGGTTGCTACTACAAACTGCTTTTAAGAATATATTGAGTTTTTGTCTCTCTGTAATGCCCTCTCGTGACCTTGGGGTTTTGGTCTATTTTATGGTCTGGAAATGTACGTCTGCTGGTATTCCTTGGGTCCCTGCTATCTGTTCAGCCCCGCACAAGGAGCTGTGGAGGCTAAAAGAGAAGACACAGTTTCTAAAAGCCAGCTAGCACACAATCTGGGGAGATAATGAACATGTGTGGAATAATGAGACAGTGCCTGGCGACAGGATATTATTAAATCTGACATTGTGTGATACTGCCTGTTTCCTTCCCAGTCAAAATCAGTGGCAATTTTTCCACCCCCATGTCGGCCAATGGCACCTACACTTTAGCAATCTCTCTGCCCTGGGAGCTTGGAATGACCTTGGCTTATTCTTACTTGCTTCTCTCCCCAACTAGTCCCTCTCGAGTCCTGCACAGTGGTGGCTCACCAGTGCCTCCCATCTTCCATCTCCTCTCTGCTCATCTCATCCTCACAATCTTCTACTTGGGATTTGAGTCACTCTTAGTTTTTATTCTTTATATCTTTTGGCCATGCTGCATGGCATGTGGGATCTTAGTTCCCTGACCAGGGATCGAACCTGTGGCCCCAACATGGCAAAGCAGAGTCTTAACCACTGAACCACCAGGGATGCTTATGGTTTGACTGTGCATTACTCCTCTCTGGCTTTGTCTTTTACTTACAGCTCCTCCACAAGGCCAGCTCCAGCCATGCTCTTGGGTGGTATCCACCATCTGCCTCGAATGCCCCTGCTTGCTCCCTCTATGCCTTTGTTCCTGCCGCTTCGCCTCTGACTTCTCTTTTGATCCAGATTCCATCACGTTTTTGAAGTCTGGTGGGAAACTTGGCTTCTCTGTGGTCCCTGTAAAGACGGTTGTTGTTTCTCTATAGCAGAACTGGTGGTCATCCCTTGAACCCTCTCTTGGTTTTGAAGGCTCACAGCCCCATATGATGGGGGAAAAAAAGAGTGGGCGTGTGAAGTCATAAGACCTAGGTTCATATTTTGACATTGTCACTTACTGGCTGTGCTCTCAGGCAAGTAACGCACTGGCTGTCAGTTTTCACATCTGCCTTGTGGGATTAATTTCACTTACCTCCCTGGGTTGTGGATTAAGTGAGATAATGCATGTGGCGTATCTTTTAAATATGCAATGCCTTATAGGTATTGGTTACAGCTATGATCATGTCTTTTAAAAGAGGAGGAAACTGGGATCAGACCTTTTTAAAATCCCTGGGATTTATATTAGCAAATCTTTATATTGGGCACCTGCTGTTTGGCTCTGTGCAGTGCATTTAGGAGGTTAAAAGAGAAGGCATAGTTTCCAGCCAACGAACTCACACTCTGGGAAGATAATGAACACATGCAGAGTAATGAGACTGCAAGCTTGGACAGGGTGTTATTAAGTTTGAAGTTGTGTGAGCCTGCCTGAAAGTGAGAGAAGGTTATTGAGAAGGAGGTGGTATGGGAGAGCTAGGGTAATGGGAAGTCTTCCTGGAAGAGGCAGCCTGGAAGCAGAGCTTGAAGGGTGGGCAACCCCTGTGAAGGTGGAGAGGAAGCAGGAGGGCCATCTTGGTGGGGAGATTCCTCTGTGGACTGCTGACCACCCTGGCCGGTGCTAAATAGGAGAGGGAGTTGGGTTCAGTCAGGGGCTGTGCTGACAGCTACATCTTGCCACAACCCAGGGTCTGGGGTTCGAAACTGCAGAACTGCTTGTCACAGATGTGCTGTGTGTGCTTAGCTGCTCAGTCGTGTCAGATACTTGCTTACTCTTGCAGATGAGAAAACTGCAGTTCGGAGTGCTAATTGCTTAGGAGGGGAGGGAGGATGCTCGCATGTGCTAACTACTTTTGATACAGAGAGGAGGCACATTTGAGATCCAGCATTTTCGTGTTTGGCCTCCTCTTGCTTCCTGGAGAGTCCCCTGTGTGTTGGCGAGGAGTCACCCATGTCAGGGTTGTTTCCCCAGGGAGTGTATACCAGGTGTGAATAGACACTGGGGGCTCCAGACTGTCTCTGAAGAAGGAGCTCAGGGAAGGTACTCTGGATACCTCACACGCTGCATTCACAGGTAGATTAGATGTTAATACGGAGAGGCTTTGCAGAGGGGCTGGTGACGGTGATGTGGGAACCAAACTCCTTAAGTGCCTCTTGGTGAGATCTCTGGTCCACCCACCACTGGGGCTTGCTGTTATCAGTTCCATCCATTGTAATGGGTGCAGAAGTCATTTACCTCTGTTATTGCCAGGGTATCATCATTTTCCCAGTTCCTGGTGGATTTAAGATATGCTCTCAGGAGGCCTATTCAGAGAATGCCTCATCTCCTGTCCAGTCCTGATGGCCCGTCTCAAGCACTACTTCAGAGGATGGGGTGCTGAAGACCGCTGAGCTCACAGTGAGAGAAGTGATGGCAAAGGCTGGGGTGACACTCAGAGCCGCCTTTGTTCTTGTGTTTGCACAGCCTTGAGCAAACAAGTCCCAATAAACTACATGACATGTGGATATTGAGAATGCAAAGAGAAAGTGTCTCTAGAACAATAAAGGAATTACAGCCAAGGTTGCAGTACAGGAGGAGGTTGCATTGTTTAATTTCCCTCAAAGGCACAGGTGGTTTGGTTTCCCAAACAAGAAATGGTTATCTGAAGCCTGGGGGACAGAGCCTGGTGTGAGGGTTTCCTTCTTACAACATTAACTTTATGTGACTGGATGCTGACTTTGTAGGCAGGACATATACACCCATTTTATTTAAGCCTCTTGAATGATACGAGAAGACACCAGCTCTTACAAGTGCCAGCCTTGCTGGGGAGGAAAATCAGGCAAGAACAAAGCAACCAGGGAATAAAGGCCCAAACTGAGTCACAATGGCTCCATAAACTCAGACACCTCTTCAAGGAAGCCTCCGTCCTTCCTTCCCCTGACAATCAGTTGCTTCTTCCCTCCCATCTGCAATCCGCAGTCCTGGGCTAGCACAGACTCAGGTTTACCTTCATATAGTAAATTCTTTGTGTGTCTATCTCCGTATTAGACCAGGGGTCAGCATGCTATAGCCCAGTGGCTTTTGTGAAATGAAAGTTTAACGGAGCATAACTCCACCCATTCGTTTGTCCGCGATCTCAGGATGCTTTTGTGCTAGAAGGGTCCAGCTGAGTTCTTGCCACAGAGATAGTCTGCAAAGCCATACACAGTTACTATCTGGCCCTTTGCAGAAAAAGGGTGCCAATTCTTGATTAGATAGTCGGCTGGTGGAGGGTAGGGACTGGGTCTTATTCATATTTTACCCACTGGGTAGAGTGCTTCTCACAAGGTGGATTTCTGTTAATGTTTAGTTAAAGGAAGCAGTGTCCAAGCAGGAGAGAATGAATTGCATCAAGGGGAAACAGTTCAGTTACTTAAGAGCAAGAGCCGTTTTGAAGAATTTTAAAAGCCTTCATTTCCATATACAGACTTGAGAAGCTAATTGCACAACAATCTTGTCCTAATGTTAAAGCAGCCCCTCAGGTCTCATTAGATAGCACCTTGTTAACCCAGTTCAAGGAAACCTGCTGATTCTTAATTTCTATAATCCAGACTCCTCTCTCCTCACCACTCTAATCTCCCTCTAGTCTGAATTAGATGCTAGATAGATATTTCCTCTGAATTGGAAAGACTATGAAAATAATCTAAGGCAGCATTTCTCAAACTGTTGAGACTGGAAAGTACAACACCATTAGATTTTTTTTATATATATATAATATGGAACTTATTTTAAAAAAAGATTTTTTAAAAAATCTTCATTGGATTTATTAGATTATCGCTTCTACTTATGTTTTTTTTTTTTGGCCATGAGACATGTGGACTCTTAGCTCTTCCACCAGAGGTCAAACCAATACCCCCTGCACTGGAAGGTAAAGTCTTAACCACTGAACTGCCAGGGAAGTCTAATACAGCACCATCTTATGCGTTGTGTATTATAGGCCTGGTACTCAGGGACCCTAGCTTTCCCAGGGCCTGAGAAATGATGGCCACATGGAAATGCAAAAAATGTTGTCTCCAAAATTAACATTCCATTCAGCTGAGCAAAACCAATATGAAAGAATATTTAATTAAAAGGCTACTAAGCAAATGACATTATGCTATCTCTGACTCAACTCCTAGTTACTTATAAATTACATCAAAGAGGGGAGGGATGTGAGTGCATTTTAAGATGTTTGGCATAATATAGGGATAGGGCCTCTGGATGTGGGAATGAGCTCAGAGGAGGATGCACATTTTGTGGGGTCCAAAACTCGTACAATTTTAAAGCGTCTGCCTGCAATGCGGGAGACCTGGGTTCGATCCCTGGGTTGGGAAGATCCCCTGAAGAAGGAAATGGCAACCCACTCCAGTATTCTTGCCTGGAGAATCCCATGGAAGGAGGAGCCTGGTGGGCTACAGTCCATGGGGTCGCAAAGAGTTGGACATGACTGAACGACTTCACTTTCACTTTCACTAAGAAGATAGAGACAGCAAGATCTTACTTCTTCGAAGGTTACATAAACAGATGACCCAGTGAACACTTTGATAGGATCCTTCTAGAGCCTAGGAATGACTTAGGAAGATGAGAGGCTCTGAAGTTTAAGTTCCATGAATCTGATGGTAAACAGTCCTCTAAGTGGGTGGGTGGGTGGATTGATGTTGTAAAATAAGCTTGGGAAGTGGTGTCTGCGTAGCTGTGGAGAATCCTGGTAACTCTTTAAAGGTTCTGAGAAGTCTTGCAATTCAGAACATTAACTTTCTTTGACCTGGAGTTTCCAAAAGTTGCTTTTGCTATAGAGACTCTGGGTGAATATTTTTTAAAAATTGTATTTATTTTTGGCTGTGCTGTTATTCATCGCTGTGCGGGCATTTCTCTAGTTGCAGTGCTTGGGTTTCTCATCACAGTGCCTTCTCTTGTTGTGGAGTGCAGGTTCCAGGGCATGTGGGTTTTTATAGTTGAGGCACATGGGCTCAGTAGCTGTGGCTCCCAGGCTCTGGAGCACAGGCTCAATAGTTGTGGCTCAGGGCTTAACTGCTCCTCAGCCTGTAGGATCTTCCCAGATCAGGGATTGAGTGTGTGTCTCTGGCATCATAGGCAGATTCTTTATCACTGCGCCACCAGGGAAATCCTGGGTGAATATTTTTGAACTACTGAGAAACAGGCTGGCAAAGGCTGACTCCCCCTGACTTTGACTTGCAGATACAACAAGTCAGAAAGGTGCTTTCCTGACAGCAGCTGTTCAGGAGGAAAGGGCTTAGTTTGGAGGACAGGTTCAGACTTGCTCATTAGGAATTTTTAATGCAATAAATTCTTTTCTTCAAAAAGGGATTCTGCATCTCAGATGTTCTTTTGCTCAGAAATGTCAAAGAATGGAGCATTTTGATTCAAATGATTGCAAAGTGGCTTGATGTATGGATTCCCATGTTTTGCTTTCTTTTAGCGTCATTTTTTTTTCCTCCAATAAGAGTTTGGTGCAAGACTGATGACATCATTTTGTAGGTGAAAATGCTGGGGGAAAATAATTTCCCTTCTCAGAAATTATTAAGAATGTCACGAGAATGACAGAAGAGTGTTAAACCACATGAGGGGCCCTTCTGAGCTCCAGCCCTGAGTGGCTGTGTGGGTCACAGACCCATGACTCATGAGGTCGGTCCTGGTTCAGTGAATATTTGTATTTACTTGTGTCAAAGTTCAAAGTTCCAAAGATATTTAGAAACTGTACAGAAGGTTCAGTGGTTGAAGGCAAGACTGTGATTTTAGTATGAAGCTGCAAAGATGGACACTGAGCCGCGGAGTCCGTTTTTACAGAAGTGACTCATTAATTGAACATTCTCAGCATCACTCCAGCCTTTTCAGTGATTCATCAGCAGCGCTGCTGCTTGTGTAGTTCACATTATAGTTGTAATTAGCTGGGGCTTCTCAACTGAAAACTCTCTTGTAACCTGGGTGCTTTCAAAAGCAGTGCTAGTTACTATGTATTCAGGTAGATGGGGGTCTGCTTACAATAAGTCCCTCTTTTCCTGGCTCGTAATAATTAACCCCTTCTATCAGGGGATTCAGTCTAATTGCCTTTGCTGTAAACAGTTGGTAATTATGAGTACAGCGATGGCAGGAGACGGTGGGGACATAGAAGGGAACCGTGGCTCCTGTTTTCAAGCCTGCATCTTCAGCAACCGCAGGAATGTGGCTTGTGCCTGGAGACGTGGAAGCAGCAGAATCAGGGGCAAGATTTGCCCTTCCTCTTGATTTAGGCTTTCAGAGGAGGTGGTCCCTGCAGGTGAGACAAAGCAGGCACTGGATAAAGACTTTCTGGGCTCCTGTGACCAAACGTGGATGGAGGAGGGTTTAGGGCAGGGGTGCCCAACTGGCCAGCCATGGACTAGTACCTCCTGTCATTATCAGTGGTGGCATTATATTAGAAATAAAGAGGGCATGGTAACCCACTCCAGTACTCTTGCCCGGAGAATCCAATGGACAGAGGAGCCTGGTGGGCTGCAGTCCACAGGGGGCAAGGAGCTGGGCATGACAGAGTGACTTAGCTCTGGCACCAAGCGCACGATAAGTGCCAGGCACTTGCATCACCCGAACCATCTCCCCTTCCCCTGGTCCGTGGAAAAATTGCCTGCTATGAATCAGGTCCCGGGTGCCAAAAAGGTTGGGGACCGCTGGGTTAAAGACTCGCTCTGAATTGTCTCTGTTGTTGCTGTTTAGTAGCTATGTCGCGTCCGACTCTTTGTGACCCCATGGACTGTAGCCCGTCAGGCTCCTCTGTCCCTGGGATCTCCCAGGCAAGATTACTGGAGTGGGTTGCCATTTTCTTCTCCAGGAGATCTTTCTGACCCAGGGATGGAACCTGTGTCTCCTGCATTGCAAGTGGATTCTTTACTGCTAAGCCCCTGGGGAAGCCCCTGACCTGTCCCTAGCTTTTCCTTAATCCAACCTGGGCTGAAGTGCCCAGAAACCCTTACCAAGTTCCTGCTCAGCCTTCCGCCTCCAAAAGAGCTCTGCCAGGTCTACACAGCAGCTGACATCTCCCCGTTCAGGAAAAGAGGACTTTGCCCAGCAGAAGTGAGAATAGGGCCTGGAAGCTGAGGATGGTTAGGGCAAGGGGTCGGGGGTGATGGTGTGTGCCCTGGTTCCCTACCTCTAGGCCGGTGAGGGTATGCTTCCTGGGCCTTGAAAACAGCAGTGGTTTCACTGAACAAGTTTCCCCCTTTTTACCTTTAATCATGTCATGGTTCTGAAGAGCTGAGGGGAGGGAGAGGAGGGAGAGGCAGTGGGGGTCCACCAGGGGCCTGGAACCTTGCATCCTCTGCCTGAGCTCCAGGGCTACTAGGGCAGCCCCGGCACCTGAGGTCTGGAAGGCAGGATGGCCGTGGTGGATTTTGGCCAAATTCATGACCTTGGCTAAGAGCCTTCTCCTTAACTGGGTGCGAGGGGTGGGGGGAATCTTCTGTATTCGGGCTTTCTGGTGGCTCAGATGGTAGAGAATCTGCCTGGAATGTAGGAGATCTGGGTTCAATCCCTGGGTTGGGAAGATCCCCTGGAGAAGGGAATGGTAACCCACTCCAGTATTCTTAGCAGGAGAAAGAATCCCATGGACAGAGGAACCTGGTGGACTACAGTCCATGGGGTCGCAAAGAACTGGACGTGACTGAGCAACTTTCACTCACTCACTCTTCTGTATTTATGTCAGATGTCAGGCCATGCAGATTTGGGAAATCTTGTCACTCCGTAGGAATATGCCCCAGCCTTAGTGCGTCCCCGTGTTACGCTCTCTGTTCCCAAAGTAAATGGTCTGCAGACAAGCTTGTGGGCACAGATGTGTCACTGAGGGGCTAGTCACCAGGTTGAGGCAGGAGTGTCAACACAGGGGCAGTTTACTTTTTTCTAATTGCAGTTAGGGAACTCTGGTTAATTAAGAACTTTCTGGTGAGGGGAATGAATTAGGTCACCATCCACTCCTCTCTGAAGACCAGCTCTCGCTTCTCCCCGATAACCTGTCAGTGCTCCTGCCTTAGAAGACCCAGTCTAACCACCCATTTCCTTATTGTTATGGATAACTTGCTGGGCAGCTACTTAGCTGCATAGACCTTGTTTATGACTTTGGGCAAGCACCTTCCTTGCTGGGAGTTTCCTCTGCCGCATCTCTAATCAGAGGATAACAGAGAGGTTCATTTCTCTCAAGCACACTGCCTCTGCAAGCAGCCTTCTGGCTGCCTAGAGTCCAGGTGGGGCTGAGCGTGCAGGAGCAGGAGGCCTTGGAGTTATCTCTCTGGGGAGCAAGTCCATCTGAAAAGCTCTCACAGCCTGTGCTCTTAGAAACTTAGTAACTTTCCCGACTTTCCTGGTACAATCTCCGTGTTCACCCCAGGCTGACAGTCGGTTTTCCAGGCAGGACTGGTGGGCTTCCTCACTGAGAAAAAGATGTCCTCCGACAGCCACATGTGGAGAGAGACAGTGTGTTCTCCCTAGGGTCTGTCATGCTCATGTCATGGAAATAATGAGTCCCTACTATTTCCTGAGGGCTTACATAGGTGAGGGGCTGCACCGAGGAGCCAATGCACAGTAGCCCATTGAATCCTCACAGCAATCCTTTCAGGGGTGTATTAGTGAGACAGGCTGGGACCTGGGGCCCTTTGCTGCAGTGCTGCAATGCTCTCACCTGGACACACCTCTCCTCCAGCAACAAAATACAAAGAAACCATATGGGACTAAAAATAACCGCGTGCATGCACCGTTGGGACAAATTCTGGACAAAAGATTCAAAGAGATTGAAAAACCCAACTTCCACTTTGGAAGAGCCAGGAGCGAAAGCAGGGTACTGCCTATTCTGTCCTTCTCCCCAACAACACCACCTAAAGTATGAGCAAACCGCCTAAGCCACCCCTCCAGCCTGACCCCGGGACACACCATTATCCTCACCCCAATAAGGAACCGGTTCATCCCCAGCGTGCCTTGGGGAGGGAACAAGCAAGGGAAACTATTTGTTTTCACTCCCCCCATGCTGCAGCAGAAGCCTCAATTAAGCCTTGCCTGAATTTCTTGTCTGGCCTCCCATCAGTCTCTGTTGATTGAGGAAGATCAAGAACTCTGGTCAGTATGATTAGTATTTCCATTTTACACGGAGGAATGTTACATTCAGAGAAGTTAGGTGACTTGCCCAAGATCACACAGCTAGTGAGTGGCAGAGCTGGGGGTCCTATCCCAGGCACTCTATTTTGATGCCCACGCTCACTCTTAACCACTTGGCATCCTACAGCCTTTCAGTAAGTGCCTGTTTAGAGATTCATCAGCAGCGCTCCCTTCTCTGAACCATGTCCTTCTTTGATTCTTCTCATCACCATGAGACCAAATACCAGAAGTCACAGATGGCAAAATGGTTTATAAGCTCCTTTTACTCTTTCATATTCAATGCAGTGAAAAGTAATACCCTGGGATTACCCACACCACTCAAGTCTTCCACTGAAGGCAGGAATGGGTCCTCTGAATAGGCTAAGACCCAGCATAGGTGTGCCCTCTCTTTGTTTGAATATGCATGGCTGAGGTAGGCCTAGTTTCAAGGGGACCAGACCAGTCTGGGAAAGGAGAGGGAGGGTAAGGTTTTATTCTTTCTGTGACTCTTCTTAGAAGTTGTGGACCAATAGTGACATGTGATTCCAGCCCTCTTATGTCATTTGGGCACTGAGGAGCAGGTATTTCCCACTTTGTTCTTTTACAGAGATATTAAAAGACAAGCAAGCTTGGTTTTTAGATTTTCAAGGAATGTGCAAACATTGTGTATTTCCTTCTTCCCGCCCAGCTTCTAGGATGGGTTCCCCAGGTAGCCACTTGTCTAAAACAACAGATGATAGCCAAGGCTGTGGTCCATTCCATTACATGGTGATCTCAGAGGGTCTTGGGCCCAGGAAGTGCATCCTTCAGGGTTTCACAGCAAACAGCCCAGTACCTTACACGGAGGCAGTGTTTTCAGGCGAGAGTGTCCTCAGAGTGGTCTTGGCTAACCTGAACCCTCCTGTATCCCTAGCAAGGTCTGCTTCCTCCACTTGGAAGATGCAGGAGCTGAGGCCTCAGGAGATGATGATAGAAGGCCCAGCCAGGGGGAGCTGGCAGCTACAGCCAGCCCTCATTTCTTGGTACCGATTCCATGATTCTTTCCATCTGACCAGCTCCCATGCATGGCCAGTCCATGGGTTAGAGAAAGAACCTTTATTTCTGGATTTGCTCCTCTCTGGTAACCTACAGACTAATGTTCAGAAGATCTGCCTCTTCCTGGCTTGGAATCTGCACCTAGAAAGATTCTGTGTGAGGCTGTTACCTCCAAGAAGAGCAAAAAGTCCCAGTTGGGCTTATGAAAAATGAAATCAGTCCCAAGCCCCGATCTCTCTGAAAGTTGTTATTAAATTCTGCGCGTGGCCCTGACCTGGATTTAAAGATTTGCAGGAAGACAAATTCCAAACAGATGCCCATTAGGGCCCTGACAACCGCAGCTTAAAGATAACATTTACATTCTGCCGGGGTTTGTGTGTCTCTGCTCCCTGCTCAGCCCTTCTTCGGCCTCCAGTGGGATCAATACCTCGACTGAGGTTACGTGGAGGTGGTCACATTCTTTTAAGCTGTTTGCTCAGTGTTGGGTTTGCTCTGCTAACAGGCCGGGCACTTCTTCCAACAGGCCTGTTTGCCCAGTATTAGGGCTGTTTGCCGAAACACCTACCCCAATCCGAGGGGGCTCAGCTTTCCAAACAGTTGGTCCCCTCATCTGTCAATCAATACGGCCAATCGGGTTCCTGATACGGACGGCAAGCGTGGCCAAGTCCGATATTTGCCCAAATGCCTTCCTCTCCCGCTGCACCTGACTCTCCTTGCTTTGACAAGACGGGCAGTCGCCAACAGCACAGGATACTGGGAAGACGTGATGGCAGCGGACAGGGAACTGATTCCAGGAAAGCAGGGCACGCGAGCAAACATGAGAGCTTCTTTATGAGGGGTAATTTGCTGCAATACACAGCGATTACCGGCTCATCCAGCCCTGGTGCAATTAAAAATGGCCAGCTTGGGGCTCTGGTTTCCCCAGCCCTGGCAAAGGAAACTCGGTTTTATCTTATGAAGCTTCAGGTTGGATCCAGGGGTTGACTTGGAGTCATAGGTGATCAGAGGGACATCAGGATATTATCAAGCACAGGAAATCAATTCCCAAGAAGAACGAAACGGTAGCAAGAGAAAATAAATCCTCAGGGAAGGATGAGGGAAGGGATGATCAGGGAGTTTGGGGTCACAGGTACACGCTGCTTTATTTAAAGTGGATGACCAATGAGGTCCTACTGTATAGCACAGGGAACTCTGCTCAGTGTTATGTGCAGCCTGGATGGGAGGGGGGTTTAGGAGAGAAAGGATACATGTGTATGCATGGCTGACTCACTGTGCTGTGCCCTTGAAACTTTCACAACATTGTTAATTGACTATCGTTTCTGTGGCTTAGTTGCTAAGTTGTGTCCAACTCTTTGCCACCCCATGGAGTATAGCCCTCCAGGTTTGTCTGTCCATGGGATTTCCCAGGCAAGAATATTGGAGTGGGATGCCGTCTCTTTTTCCAGGGGATCTTCCCGACCCAGGGATCGAACCTGCATCTCCTGCTTGGCAGGAGAATTCTATACTCCAATATAAAATAAGAAGTAATAAAAAGAGAAAACATACCCTTAAAAGAGGGGGCTGTGTAATGGGTACAGGCTTCTCCCATTTTAGAACTTGCTAAGTGCGTGAACACACTAAACGCCACTGAAGTGTTCACTTTATAATGGTTACTTTTATGTTACGTGACTTTTCACCTCAGTGGAAAAAAGAAAGAGTGAATCCCAATGAGCCCAGCACGTTTACATTTGAGAAGCTCTAATGCCTAACTCAGGCTTTGGCTCAGAGAAAATGCTTAATAAATGTTTATTGAAAGAACAACCTAACATTTGCACAGTCAACAAAGCTCTTTGTTATACATGAGCTCACTTTGTCCTTAAAGAGAGAGCCCTGTGAGGTGGGCAGGGGTGAGTGTCCTCGTGTCGTAAAGGGGAAACTGAGGCTTAGAGAGTATGCACAGCTGCCATTGATGGGGCTCGGGCATGAACCCCAAAGTCTCTGGCTTCAAGGTCTGGGCCTGTAAAACTATCCATTGTGTGTACCGCATGGCTTCCAGGGTGGGAGAGAAATAGTCTTACAAACGTTACCTGCCCCTTTGCTTCTAGGGCATTTATTATAAAAAATTCTTTAAAAAACTGGACTGTCCAGTGAAGCTGCTCGTCTTCCCCCATAGTTGCTAGCACAGTGCTTGATAAATATTTGCTGATTCATTCAGCGGCCGAGGCTAACCTCTGGTTGCTGTGGTGACCATCTAGAGAAAAGCGCAGACAGCTTAGGGTATCAATGACACCAAGGCATTCTGGCTGTACACAGTCTAGGAGCAGGAGGAGCTGGGGTCTATGAGGGGTGCCTCCCAGAAGCCTTTACTTGTGCAAGGAGTCCTCCCTACATTGTGAGCAGGGGAGCCTGGTGGCGGCCGGGCCATCTTGCTGCTGTCATTTGACAATCTAGGTGGGGGCAGTGTGGCTCCTTATTCAAAAATTAAGAATTTCCAGACGGCAACAGCAGAGCGTTAAGCCCAGCAGGCGTCCCTCTGAGGACAGGGCCTGAGAGACTGCAGAGATTGCTGGCTGTGCAGTGACCCTGGGGCAGGCCCTGTCGGGCGTCCTGGTGGGTATCTCTGCAGGAGCTGTGTGGAGCCAGGAAGTGGTGGGGGCACCTCTTCCCTAGGCATTCCTGCTCCCTCTGGGAGAATTCCAGTCCTCTGCCGCAGTCATCAGAGCAGGCTCCAGACCCCCCGGCTTTCTGTCCTATTTCTGTGACTTGGGACGGGGTGCTTCACTCCTTGGAGCCTTGATGCGTCACTTAGAGAATGGCGCCAGTGCTTTTCTCAACAAGTTATTGAGGGGTTAAATGAGAGGATGCAGCGGAGCCTGGCATGGAGCCAGATACACAGTGCTCTTCTTTCCAGGTCTCGGCATGTCTCACACCAGACTGAGCTGGACTAAGTTCCCTCTCCACTCCACCAAGGAGAGGAATTGACTTGCAAAAATCTATAAACGAGAACACACACATGGGTTGTAAAATCCAAGGCTGTCAGAGGCTAAGCAGAGAAGGTGTGAAAGAGACAGGCTACAGGGTAGTGCATAGGGGAGTGGTGGGGACTGAGGCAAACTGGAGGTTGCAAACCCCATCTAAAGCCACTGAGATGCGAAAGGAAAAGTTCAAACAGAAGGAGGCGGCACGTTAATGAGGCTGTGTGGAAAGTCATTTTGAAAACTTGGAAATACAATAGTAAGTGAATATTAGAACTGGAAAGGTATACATTAGGTTGACATCTAAGCACTTGGGGGGTGGAATTAAAGGGGAGAAGTTAAAATTCCATGAGGTCCCACAAGGTGTCTCATGAATTTGGTTCTGAGCTTCTTGGTGCCAAAGCAGTAAGGGCAACACAATCAGTTTCACGCTTTTCGCTGTTTACGAAGGAAAAATACATAGCGGTTCCTGCTAGCCAGCTCTGAAAGACACCTTGAGGGGCTTTATTTAGGGCACCTTGGTCTGTGCACTCAGGGTGGGCCGAGGGGCACCATCCTCTAGTGCAGGCAATAAGCAAGTACAGAGGAATTAAAAAAAAAAACCAATACATTTGACTGAAATTTGGTCTGCTTTTATTGCCGTTGTACACTGGCAATTGTAACCAACGTCAGTGATGAAATTCTCCTCCGTGAAAAATCTTTCCTTGGCCTAAGCTGTAAACAATCGTAGTATGGTGGAGTTTAATAATAATAATCATCCTTCACATTAGGACAGTTTTATTGCTTGTCCCTTAACAAACATTTTATTGTGCACAGAAGTTAATCTGGAGAACCGGTTATAGAGCTGGCTCCCCAAACGTGGACCCACCCACAGGCTACAGAATGGTTTGCTTTCTCTGAGGGTACAGTTTGTACCTCCAGCCTCCTGTGGTATTGCACATGCTTGTGCTGAAGAAGTAGACTGGAAATGAACCAAGATGAGACAGTGATTGTAAAGATAGAAAAAGGTAACCTGAGTTCTTTAATTCAGCCATTCTAAATGATCACTGGTTTATTTTTGTTGAAAATTTGAAACAGCACAAGAGTGTGAACTGTGAGGTGTCATATTTTTGTTTAGTAAGTGCATATTTTAGCTCATGCTGGAAATATTTTACTGAGTTTTGATAAGATCTTTTAAACTGAAGCTTATTTTTAAATTATTTTTAAAAGAACGAAATCCAGAAAGTGGATTTATCAATAAACTGTACTTGTGTTGACATTTTAGCTTTATTAAAATGCTCTTGTCGGTTACTGGATAATTGTTTACATAAATTGTTGTTATTATGTCAGCAACCAAAGGATTAAAGTTCAAGCCGGTAGGCATGTATAAAAACCACTGTGTAAATAATCATGCCTTTTTGTCTCAGGAATTTGGGGTAACTTGCAATGTCTTGCATTCCTGTGAAAATGGCACTGGTTCATCATTTTTCTGAAGGTCTAAAGAAATTTCAAGTGGGGCACCTGTGCCAGCCATAAATGACATGAATTCAGTGGAGCTCAACTAAGAAAAATGAAAAGAATCAAAGAGGAGGCAACTGAAACCATGTCTGGAGATATTAAAAGTAGGTACTGCTTTCAAAATCTTGTGTAGTTAACAAAATTCTGAAGACATGCTAATGGGCCTATCTAGTGCACCTATACTATTGTTATTCATTGCATTTCGTGTTTCTTATGGGAAATAATTATGTTGTATGGAAGAGGTTCAAGTTAAAAACATGATCAGATGTCAAGCAGTCTAGTTACAGCACTGATCTGCCATCTCTGTTTGGATTACATGGGCTGCGTGGGGGCCAGAGGTGTCCTTAGTCAGGGGCCAAGGGGGTGCAAAGTCAGTTACCATGAGACCCTCTTCCTTAACTGGCTCCAGCTCCCTTGAGAAGAACCTCTTTTGGGGCTCTTTTGTTATAAGGAGCAGCACCCGTGTAGCCTGGCTCAAATCAGTAGTATTGGGCTGCTCTCTTCTCCTGCGGCCTGGCCCTGAGGGGACAGGCAGGGAGACCTGGGCGGGGGGGTTGTCATCTGTCCCTGGGTTGCCCAGCTCGAAGTAGCCCCTCCATCCACCTTTAGTCAGCTGTGTTTAGAGTGGGGTCATTTAACAGAGGCAAACAGGTCCACTGCTTCTCCACAGGCCCCTGGGACATTTTAAAAAACATTTATTTATGTGGCTGCATCAGGTTTTAGCTGTGGCACATGGGCTCTCTTGCTGTGTAACTCGGGCTCAGTGATTGCAGTGCATGGGCTTAGTTAACCCATGGCATGTAGGATCTTAGTTCCCTGACCAGAGATCAAATCCATGTCCCCTGCATTGGAAGGTGGATTCATAGCCACTGGACCACCAGTGAAGTCTCTGGGAAATTCTTATTAACTTTGTCAACTCATGCAACAGACAGCTATTAAGTATGTTCTTTAGGCCCAGTCCTTGTGCTGGCCAAGGGTCAGCAAAATCAGATACGATCCAGGACTGCCTTCATGGGGTGCTATGGCATTGAGGAGTGTGACTGGAATTAGAGAAAGGGCAGAGGCAGTTCCAAGAGAGAGGCTGGTGGGTGATGGTCTGGGCTCTTAAAGGACGGTGAGAGAACTTGGCCCGAAGGGTCTCACAGAAAGCTGGGAGCCTTTGCAGAATCTGAGACAGGAAGAGAAGCTTTGGAGGCTGACACGCTGTGCTCATCAGCTGTGTGATCTTGAGCAGGTCCCCCTGCATTCTAGGACGCAGAGCTCCCTCCTCTGAGAAACTGAGGCAGGGTGTTCTAGCCCAACCTCCCGGTCAGATGAAGTGGGGACAGACTAAGGCGATTGTAGAGCTCCCGCCCCTCCCCAGAGGAAGTACTGACGTCCTGTTCCCAGGTCTCCATGACACTCCCCTTTGCTGGTGGTTCTTGACCCTGAAGCATGGTACAGTCAAGGACTCAACCCCTACCTGCACTCAGGGACAGC
Organism: Oryx dammah; assembly: GCF_014754425.2. Lineage (NCBI taxonomy): Eukaryota > Metazoa > Chordata > Mammalia > Artiodactyla > Bovidae > Oryx > Oryx dammah. The sequence continues at coordinate 1,863,217 of NW_024080602.1, read as the reverse complement.
CTTTCTGCAGGGACTGAGTTGACCTGGAGCACGTGGGTCTCTGGGAGTGAAACTAACCCAGACTTGGAATGCCTAGAGGAACAGACAAATGCTGTGGCCCTTGTATAGCTCCCTGAAATATAAATCATCTCAGTGGAACTTTGGGGAGAAACTGGATAGCTCTTATAAGCTATAAATTGTCATTTTTATTGCTAATAATAATAATAACAATAATTCCTGGGCTTCTGCCCTAGGATCATAGTCTGTCTACGGGTAACTTTAGTCATTCACCCAAGGACTGGCCCAGCATGCAGATTAATAATTCAACATTCCTTATCCCTAGAGCCTCATTCAGACTATGCCCATAACCCCTGACTCATCTCTAGATTGGCACCTGTACCAGGGCCAATATTTCAGCAACTTCGGTTGTAGCACTCTATTGAATCCCAAAGCAACCCTATGAAGGTCACCTTTTCTCCACTTTACTGTGGCTCAGAGAAGGTAAGGGGCTTGCCTGAGGTCACACAGCTTACAAAAGCCAGAGTTGGGATTTGAGCCCAGGATCTGTCCGAATCCAGTGTCCAGGTTTGCAAGTCTAGCATCTTTGCTAGTTGATAAAAACAGTTCTGCCCCTGGGAGTTGTAGATGAAGATAGTCATCTATAGAATTCTAAGAAACAGAATTCTAAGAAAAGGCAAGAACATAAAATAAAAGTCTTGACCTAACTTAGTGAAATAATATACTTAGTTACTGCCAAGTCAGAATTTGTAGAAACCCAGTCAGTCCTGCACCCAAATTGCCTGGAGGGCTCTCAAGGTAGGGAGAAGCTGTTGAATTAACAAAATGCATTAAGATGATTGCAGGAGAAACACTTAATCTACAGAGGATAGTACACTGTTTTCAAGTACTTTCCAAGACACCCTTTTCCACACCAATAATTGATAGACTAACCTCAAATTGTTCTTATTTGTTCATTAACATGAGTCCCCCAAGGGCTCACCATGCAACATTTATTAGCCTGGATTGAGTAATATATTTTAAAGTAATAAAATGACATTATTTTAAAATTATTTTTTAATGTGGACTTTCCAGCCATTGACTGCCCTCTCTGATAGGTCTGAATTAGTGAGTTTTAATTGTGTGTGAAGAAGCAATAAAATAATCATTACTAAGATGATGGGGTGCTTCATTCATGGCAGACACTGAACTGGGATGTCACGTGTATCTTACCGTTGAGCTTCACAAAAATCCCACCACATCCTGGGCATCACATGCCCCACTTCACAGATATGGAACTCACTCTCTAAGGGATTAAACTCCCTGCTCAGGGTCCCTGGACTAATGGGCGGTGGAGCCAAGGATGAAGCCCAGGCTTAACACCTCTTTCTGCAACATCCACTGATTGTGGTCAAGGGGATGAACAGTGGGTGGTGCTGAATGGGGCTGAGTCTTTGACTCAGGAGACCTGAGTTATTGAAAATGGGAAGGTAAGAAATATTAGAGCAGAGAGAAGTCAGGACATATCCTGGCACCCTGAGGACTCCTCACTGTTTATCTGCTCAAGCTTGGCCACCCCTAAGAGCCAGGTGGGCACACAGAGGTGAACAAGAGGTGGTGTGGATGGTTAATTTTATATGTCAACTTGGCCAGACTATGATGATCAGCCATTTGGTCAAACATCAGTCTAGATGTTGCTATAATTATTTATTAAAGTCATTAACATTGAAGTTAATGAGTGAAGCAGATTACCCTTCATCCAGTGGGTGGGTCTTATCCAATCAGTTGAAGGCCTTAAGAGCAAAAGTTGAGTTTCCCAGGAGAGGGAATTCTCAAGACTGCACTGTAGAAATGCTGCCCAAGTTGCCAGCCTGATATCCTGTGGAATTTAAATGGGAGATTGCAACATTAACTCTTACCTAAACGTCTGGCCTGTCAGCCTACTCTGTGAATTTTGGACCTGCCAGCCTGTTACTATATGAACCAATTCCTTAAAAGAAATTAATTTCTCTCTCTCTCCCGCCCTCACTTCCCCAGCCCTCAGTATATATACAGATACACATATGCACACATATATGCATCCGTGTCTATCTATCTATCTATTTATCTATCTATCCTATTGCCTTTAATTCATTTTCTTTAGAAAGCCCTAATAGAGATGGAGATGTGATTCTTGCCCTCAGGAAGCTCACAGGTTAGCAAGTTCCTGGGGGATCATCAGCAGAGAAGCAGACAATGATAGGAAACAGCCTAGGGTTTCAATATGATGGCCAGCTTTTGTGTAAGCAGTGGCAACGCTGGGTTATGTGTTAGGACTCTCAAAGGAAAGACAATAGGGAGGGAAACAGGCAGAGATGGTCCATCCACACAACATCATCTATTCCCACTAAAGCTGGATGAAAGTGAAAGTGAAAGTGAAGTCACTCAGTCGTGTCCGACTCTTTGTGATCCCATGGCCATGGGATTCTCCAGGCAGGAATACTGGAGTGGGTTGCCATTTCCTTCTCCAGAGAATCTTCCTGACACAGGGATCAAACCCAGGTACCTGGATGAGTGGTGGTGAATTCTTCCCCACCCCCCCCCCACCTCCCGGCACCAAGTCTTAAAGGCTCTGATGTTTGTTTTATCATTCCAAGCAAGTATGCACTCTGGAAGGGGCCTCAAAGACAATGAAATGCAACTCTTTCATTGTTCAGATAGAGAAACCCCGTCTCTGAGAGCTTTTTATCAAAGTGGCAATGGTACCAGATCATGGTCACTGGCAAGATGTATCCACAGAAATAATGGCAATTATTCATACACATTTCAGTACATTTTTCTATGGCTGTGATACAATGAAATACTGCCCCTATGCAACTGAGATTTTACCATACTTGACCATTTTGAGAAAGAAACCAAAGGAAGGAAGGAATTATGGACTCAGAACTAGCTACCGTGGAATCTATCTGAGCTCCAGGCCCACTTGGCACTGTCTCCCACAGTCACCCCTTGGTCTCACCCTGGGAAGGGGGGCCCTGGGCAAAATCCACACCAGCAAGGTCATCTCCAGTCACAACCCTAGAAAGGCTCTCTTTCTGGAGTAGAAGGGTTTGTAGCCCCAAGAGTTGTAATCAAAAGAGCTTCTAATCATTTAGAAGCCTTGGTTCCCCATGGGACTTCCTTGGAAGTCCAGTGGTTAAGACTTTTTTTTCCAATGCATGAGTTTGATTCCTGGTCAAGGACTAGGATCCCGCATGCTGTGAGATATGGCCAGAAATTAAAAAAGAAGAGATTTGGTTCCCTAGAATATTCCATGGAATTAATTTCTCCTCTGGAGTCAGTCCTCTTACCATGTAGCATTGAGGTCACTCTTGCTCTTACGTTTTATTCAGTTATCACCTCTATAAAAAGACCAAATCCTTTAAGAAACTGTGGCCCGGGGAAGAACTTTTGCCTTCCTCTCCATTCCTAGTGGAGAATGGTGACAGGAAAGTGGAGATCATTTCCACTTTACAGATAGAGAGAGGTGTAGAGAAGGTGCAACCAGCTTCTGACAGTGCCAGACTGGAGAGCAGAGAGGAGGGACCTGTAGGCATTGGTCCTAGGGGAGCTCTGTCACGTGGGTGGACAGAGTACCACTTGGCCTGGCCTTGCAAAGTAGAACCAGCCCAGCGGCTCCAAAGAGAGCCAGGCCAGTGATAGGAGAGCATATGGACAGGCTTTAAAGTCTTTTTTCCCCCTTTTTATTACAGTTCAATAAGATCCAAGTGACTCATTTTGTGGTGATGCTGTGACCCTCTGTCCCCTTTCCCAGGGAAGTGAGGGGAGGTTATGCCCTAAGTCTATTCTTATTGATTCTGGCATAAAAGATGCTCTTCCTAGGGAATAAGGATTGTGGCCATCAAGCTGAGGGTGTGGGAGAGACACCATCTGATTAGGTAGAAGGGGTACTTGGTCTTACTACCTAAATTTTAATCTCAATTGTTATTTTTGTTACTAGCTGTGTGATCTTAGATAAGTCATTACCTCTCTGAACCTCGGTTTATGCTTTTGTGAAATAATTACCCTTTTGGAGTTATCAGTAGTCTTAAATAGAGTAATAAGTGTGGCCATGTTTCATAGACTGAAAAGCATTGTACCAATATTGGGTACTGTTATTTAAAAAATGATTTTATTTATTTAAATTTATTTATTTTAATCAGAGGCTAAGTACTTTACAATATTGTATTGGTTTTGCCATACATCAACATGAGTCTGCCACGGGTGTACACGTGCTGTTTTTTGGCTGTGCTGGGTCTTTGGTGCATGGGCTCTTCTCTAGTTGTGTCAGGTGGGGCTACTCTTTGTCGTCATGTGCAGGCTTCTCATTGTAGTGGCTTCTCCTGCTGCAGAACACAGGCTCTAGGGATTCACTAGTTACCGTTCGCAGGCTCTAGAGCACAGGCTCAATAGTTGTGTATGGTCTTAGTTGAGCCATGGCATGTGGGATTTTCCCGGACCAGTGATTGAACCCATGTCTCCTACACTGGCGAGTGGATTCTTTACCAATGAGCCACCAGGGAAGCTCTATTGTTATTTTTTGATACGCCCTACAAAAGACATTTGCTAAAACCCGTGTTGGGGCTCTGAGCGCAAGGACAGACGGTGCACGCCATCCCTTGTATGTGACTTCTGCTTCGGAAACAGGGTGAAATAAACATACACAGCAGATCTTCAGACTCTCACAGACCAGGGAAGGAGTGAGTTTCCCGAAGAAAACCCCCAGCAATCACGTTCCCTGAGGTTGAGAAATGTGGGCTGTAATAGCTTTGCTATCATCAACACTATGCCGGAATCGCTTCTGGGTAGAATTTAGAAGACAGGAGACAGAAAGAGTGTGGTGGGCACCACGCCCACACACATGGTTCAAACACAAGTTTACCACCGAAAATGACCCGAGGATTCTGGTAAAAAGAGTCGTCATTCAAGATCAGCCTTGACTCATTTCTCCCACAAAGGAGGAAATGGAAAGTCAGCAAGAGAGAGCAGACTTCATATCTAGGTGATCTTGAGTGCCCCATCTCTCCTCCCTCCCTTCTACAGAACTATTTCCCCCTTTCACCTCTCTCACAGCTAATTTCACTATTAGAGATGAATTCTGGACTTCCCCAGCGGTCCAGACTTTGCCTTTCAATGCATGGGGTGCAGGTTCGATCCCTGGATGGGGAACTAATATTCACATGCCCCAGGGTGTGACCAAAAAGTAAAGAGAGAGAGAAGAGGCTTTCCCTGGTTATTCAGTCTCTGAGAGTTCTCTATTACAAGTGCAAAGCTTCCTGAGAGAGGTGACAGGTAAATCCAAACTGTGTTCTAGTTCAGGCAATCCCAGAGACTGCAATCGTTTCCACTGGGTACCTGAGGGAACAAAAAGGGTGAGTGGGGAACAGAGATTGTTGTCCCATTTTCCAGACGAGGAAACTGAGACTTGGAGAAATGAAGAAAACAATTAGCAGTCTGAGGTGGGAGAAGGCCAAACCCCACTTTCTCACCCCTTATTGTGTGTTTTCTTCAGAGTCATTCAAAGGCAACTCCAAGCAATTTGTCTCAGAGAAAATAAGCATCCATTGTCTTCCCTGTTCTTGCCTCTGGGGTAACCCAGGCTATGTGGGCAGCATGTGGTCCCTTCTCAAGCACATCCATGCATAAGCTGGAGCGTAATCATACTCCTGTGCCTGGTTCTAAATAATATAACTAGGCCAATCAGGCTCTCTCGCTCTTGAATTCAAACTGAGACCTAAGGGACATTGCAACTGTGTCACACTGGAACTCAGAGGTCCAGTAGATGCAAGGGTGGTGGGGCCATTACAGGGCTATAAAACCCCAAGTTTCTGAGTAAGAAGAAACCCAGGGAGCCAGTCAGCCAGGGGAGAAGGGGCATAAAGAACCCAGGGAGAGATACCCAAGGAACAGTTTCAGTCCCTGAGGAGGGAAGATGCCCCAATCCTAGGGCAGGGACCCTTAAATGTCTGCCGTGGGATGTCGGGATAATTGTGGAGCAGCATCTGCCAAGATGTGTCTCCCAATTATGCTTTTTCTAACTGGATGTATCACTGACATTACCTTGTCCTTGTTTCTTCACTGAATGTTGAATTTAAGGGAGGCAGATAACTTTAATTTTCAGGTAACAACCTGAAATCAAGAGATGCCCCATCTGTGAGTGATACAGGAGTTATGGCATCTCATTGCTGTTGAGGATACCCCAACATGCCACCCTGATACGGTACTGATAGTACCTGTGCTGCTAGTATGCCAGAGGGGAATTTGGGGCTGTTCGGAGGGAGAAGGAGCCAAATGTTTGCTGACCCTAAGAGTAAACTGACCTCTAGTCATCATGTTGTTCTCTGAATATTTCCAACCCCTGGACTTCTGCAGGGTACTGCCACCTGCTAGGGTTGCAGGTCTAGGCCCCCTGGGTAGGGCAGGGCCAAGAGACCTTATCTGGACAAGGAGTTATGAGTGGAAGTTTTAAAGATCTACGGAGGCCCCTCAGTCTCCTGCCTTCTCTCACTGGCAACATTAAAGAAAATGGCTGTTCCCTTGTTCTGGATCCTGGAGGAGGAAATAGCAGCATCACCCCCAGACAACCCAGTTCCAAGAAATAAACATTGTTACAAGCTGTTCCACATTGGGGAGTGTTTGTTACCATGATGCACCCTGGTGCATTCTGACTGATATGTTGCCCTTTCTGGGGCTTATGCATGGCGTTTGTCCGGGCTCCTTTTGGGAAGGTAGATGGAGGGGCTGCTGTGAGCTAGGGCAACCTCAGGGACTGATGACATTCCTTGAGTGTCTCCCCACAGCCTGAGGGGCAGCCCTGAGGCTGTGGGACAGGAGTGCTGAGCAGCAGAGGGCACCAGAGACCTGTGTCTGCTCTCTTATCTTGGAACCATCCAGGGTGTTGGTGTCGGGGGAGCTGGCCCTGGAGGCAGGTGGCACTTGGGCCCATCCCGGGGGTGATCTCAGGGCCTGCTCCTCTTCTGTGGCACTGCAGTTGTGGGCAAGTGTCTGCATGACTCAGCCTCACCCCCCAGTAGGCTTCAGAGAACACCGGGGAACAGCAGGCAAGGGGCCTCACTCACTGAGGCTTCTAGAGACCAGGTCTTCCACTCACCTCTCTTGGCCCAGACTCTGCTTTAGTTGTCGGGCATCAGGCCCGGCATCAGGCTGGAAGGGGCAGCTGGGAGAAGGACGGAGCGTGCTGGGCACGGCTTATACACAGCCGCCCACACGGCACAGGGCAGGGCGCACCAGGCCTTCCCTGAGGCTGCTGCTCTCCAAGCCTTGAATCCTCCAGCTAGGCTTCCGTCTCTTCATCACATGGCTTTCGTTTGTGCTCAGATGCAGCCCTGTTTCTCTTTTCGGTGGAAGGAGGCAGTGGTGGTTGGAGAGGGCAGGGCGAGGAGCAGCTGTTCCTAGACTCGCAGCACAGCAAGGGGAGGACCGGGGAGCCTGATCGGTACAAAGCGCTTTATCCTACGGGGGTGGGCAGGCAGCTGTGTGGTGCTTCCAAGTCCCTCCCTGGGCCTCAGTTTCCTTGGCTGTAAGAAAGAGATTGGGGCCAGGAAACTATGCTTCTGGGAGCAAGTTTTGCCACTCAGGAATGGGGACAAAGCCCAGCACTGGGGAAGAGGTGGGAGGGAGAGAAGAGAGAGCTACCAGGAAGGAAAACGGTGCAGACAGGGGGTGGGAGAGGGGCCCTGGGCCCCTGAGAGTCACTAGCGGGATGTGACATTTTCCAGGAGCGGTTGGATTGCCCATGTCCACTTGCTTTCCTTTTGTGTTGGCGTGTTTCAGTGTTTACGTTCCTCTAGATACAAAGACTGAAATCAGGTCAGACCATTGCATCTCACCTTGGCTGGCCCAAAGTCAGACAGAAGAGGTTCCCAGGGGCACCTAAGTCTCCAGCCTTCCTCCCAGCTTCCTTTCTTAACTTTTATTTTTTTATTAAATTCCGGCCCCTCCTCCCCGTTTTTGGTTGTCCTATGTGATATGTGGGGTCTTAGTTCCCCAACTAGCGGTTGAATCCATGTCCTCTGCATTGGAAGTGAGATGTCCTAATCGGTGGACAGCCAGGGAAGTTCCCAGCCTCCTTTAGGTGCTGCTCCTACCTCCTGAGTCTCCTGGGGCTGCTTCCCTCCCACTTGGACAGGGGATCTGGCCTGGTCTCTGGAACCCTACTCAGGCCTGTCTTCTAAAAGGTCAAGCAGATGAACTCCAAGCCGTGACCTTGAGGGGAATGAGGGGGTAGGTAATGTCCCTATTATGCTTTTTGCCCCTTTCCTGATCCTTACTAGCTAATCAGGCTTCCAGGTGAAAAGGAAGTGCCAAGCTTTTCCCAGCAAGAGTCCTGGAGCTCTGGAAAGTGCCTTCTGGGTGGGATTTCCCTGGAGAAGCACTGTCTCCTTCAACCCTTCAACCTTGGTTAGGTTCAGATTCTGGAAAGCTGGGGTGAGGCCCAGAGACAGGCCACTTCTGAAGACTTCATCCGCTCTCCTCAGAATCTGGTTCCTCTGAGCTCTAGAGGGAATCAGCACACTGCCTGTAAGCTAAGTGTTGCTGCTGCTGCTAAGTCACTTCAGTCGTGTCCGACTCTGTGTGACCCCAGAGACGGCAGCCCACCAGAATCCCCCGTCCCTGGGACTCTCCAGGCAAGAACACTGGAGTGGGTTGCCGTTTCCTTCTCCAAAGCTAAGTGCTACCTGTAAGCTATTCTGGTGCATCAGATGTGTTGAGAATCTGGTCTCCCATGAACTGGTTGTAAACTGCTTAGGGTGAGGCAGACAGTTTGGGCATTTCTCCCTTCTCCAGACTTGTGGGTGCTGTCATGCTCTGTCCCTGGTGGATAGCTCTGTGTCCCATCAAGTCCACCCACCTGGATTACTCATTCATTCTTTCATTCTTTCAGACATTCATGGAGGCCCCATGGGCATAACATTACCAAGGACTAGACACACAGAGATAAAGGAGCAGAACACAGTCCTTGAAGGGGTTGAGTTGAGTGGGTCTTGCGATTCAGGGTGCCCTGCATGTAAGGGGTCTGTGAGCGGGGCTCTCACAAGAAGGTGAGGTTTGGATTGGTTGTTGAAGGAAAAACAGTAAGAGTTGGTGGTTGAAGGCTGGGAGAGAATTTTCCAGGAGAGCAGGGAAATACACAGCAAAGTTGGGTGTGTTCTGGGACTGAAGCATTCAGTGCTGCTGGAGCAAATGCATGTGAGTAAGGATGAGGCTGAGAAGAAGGTGGACCTTGGATTAGGGAGGGCCTTAGGCTGCAGATTAGAGCAGGCAGTCTAGCGTGGCTGGTAGGCCATATGGAGATGAGTGTTCTAGTTCAGAAAGGAGGAGGAGGAGGTAATTTAAGGCAGGCAGGGGGTGGAGTTGAGGAACAGCTCCGAGAGACACTGGGTGGGTAGAAACCATCCAACCAGATGACCTTTTGGAGATGGTGATGAGGAATAAGGAGCGGCTGAGGCTGACCTCCATGTTCCTGACTCTAGTGGCTGATGTTTGGGGGCTACACCTCCCTCACCAGAGTAGGGCAGAAGAGCAGCAGGTTGGGTGTGGGGCCTGAGGGTGGATTCAGGTATGGATGCACTGAATTTGGGATTCCAGTGGCCATCTCAGGAGAGGCCACCTCTACACCAACAAGCATTTGGTTTAGAGTTTGGAGAATTGACATGGGTGTCCTCAGCATCTGGGAAGTGTCTGAATCCCTATGGGGTCAATGAGATGATTAAAAGGGGATGAATAAAGGGAGATAAAAGAAAAGGGCCAGATCAAGCTCTGAGGAGCTCTGGCATTTAACGAGGGGATAGAGGATGCAAATGGGCTTCCCTGTAGCTCAGATGGTAAAGAAGCTACTTGCAATGCAGGAGATCTGGGTTCCATCCCTGGGTTGGGAAGATCCCTTGAAGGAGGGTATGGCAACCCACTCCAGTATTCTTGCCTGGAGAACCCCATGGACAGAGGAGTCTGGTGGGCTGTGGTCCATGGGGTCACAAAGAGTCGGACACGACTGAGTGACTAAGCACGGAGTCTGCAAGGAAGAGAGGGGACGCGGAGTCTGAGGATGGTGTGGTGGAGGTCAAGGTGAAAGAGGATTAACATGGCCAAGACTAAGGCAGAGAAGCTGGGGTGGAGCTCTGGCAGGAAGGCCACTGGCAAGCCTGGCCTGAGCGAGACAGACCCCCACACGTTGGGCTGCTGTGTCCACCCTGCCTGCACGGCTCTGAACACAGCACCAGGCAATCAGTCCCTGGGGGAACATGCGGTCAGGAAAACTTTGATGAATGAATGACTGTGGGGTCAAAGGAGAGGCTTTTTGTTTTAAAGATTGATGAGAATCGAACGGGCCAATCTATAGAACAAAAAGTAGATGAGTGGCCATCTAAGGCTGGGTCATCGGCTGGGACACTTGGGGTGACACTAAGGAGTGTGGGGTTTCTTTTTGGGGTCATTAAACTATGAAAATTGACGATAGTGATGGCTGCACAACTGTGAAGATATTGAAAGACACTGAATTGTACACTTTATTTTTTCCTTTTTTATAATTAAATTTATGTATTTTAATTGAAGGATAATTGCTCTACAATATTGGATTGGTTTCTCCCAAATGTACTCTTTATTTTTATTTGTTTTTAAAATTTTTATTATTTTTTTGGATGCACTGAGCGGCACGCAGGATCTTCTTTCCCCAACCAGGGATCGAACCTGCACTCTCTGCAGTGTCTTAACCCAGTGAACTGCCAAGGAAGTCCCAAATTGTGTACTTTACATGGATGAGTTGTGTGGTCTATGAATTATATCTCAATAAAACTGTTTTAAAAAATATAAAGCTATCAGGGAAAAAAAAGAAAAACCCAAATACTGGTGAAACTTGAAACTTGGGCATCTCACCCCTCCCACTTCCTTGCCCCAAGAGTGAGTCAGGATCAGAGAGGTAATGGATGGGGGTGGGGGGTTTCCGGTTCGCATCTGGATCTGGAAATTATGAGCTAACTTGGGGAAAACATGGAGGACTGTTTGGAAAGTCACAAGTGCTCCCTGGCCAAGAGGTGAGAACTCCTTTTCTCTGGGGGCTTTCCTGTAGTTCCAGCCTCCTGGGTGACCTCTGGTGGTGAACTGGGTGACCAGGGGTGCTGCAGGTTGCCGGGCTTTGGAGGCAAAGCTCCTCTCTTTGGAGAGCGTAGCCCAGGTCAGCAGCCAGCATAGGGAACCCTGGCTGGGATTCTAGACCAGGCTCTGTCGTTAGCTTGTGTGAGATGGTCCTTGCTCTGAGCCTCTGTCGTCCCATCTGTATAGCCCGGATTCCAATACTGCATTCACCTGGGTATCCTGAGGATAAGATGGGATAATGGATGCAAAGGTGCTGTGAAAAGGAGGAAATGCTGTATGTAGGTCAGAGTTTTCTTCATTCATTCATGGATATGTGCGTGCATTCATTCAACCAAGAGAGTGGCGAGGTGTTCACTGGATGCTGCGATTATGAAATACTACATGTTTGTGGGCAGAACAAGCCGGCAGAGTTTGTGATAAGAGCCTGTCTCTGGCCGTATTTATGCCAGTTCCTCACTGTCTGCAGCAGAAGGGGAAGGATGGAGCTGATGGGTCGGCGGGCGTCAGTGCTCCAGCCTGGGGGAGGCCACCAGCCCTGATGTTGCACTAGAGTCAGTAGACTCTGTTGCATGGGATTCTGTGAGGCTGGGAATTCCTTCTCTCTCTGCTCGGGTGGGGAAGAGTTTATACTAAATAGGCTCTAGGATTGTTTTCCTGTTTTGTCATCTTGACAGCAGAGGATGCCTCCTTTGTTATCTGGTAGCAAAGGCACATCGGTCTTTGACATGGGCAAGTCACTGTCCTTTGTGCATATGAAAGGATTCCAGGGTAGAAGGTGGTCATCTGGGCAGCTGGGTGGACATAGATGGCTCCCGGATATGAATGTGAAAGACTTGGGTTCAAGTTGGGTAGGTGAACTTGGACGAGGTATTTACCTTGATGGGACTCACCCTCCCCTTCTGTAATACGGGATTCAATACTTTCCCTATGTGCCTTGTGAAGATAAGGTGAGGTTGTGAGAGAATTGTGAGTATTGTAAAGAGGCCTCTTCCTTTATGTCCTCATCTTCCATTAACATCAGTTCATCAACATTGTCATCACCGGCCCACCGTTTTGGGCTCCATGCGATTCTTCCCTTCTTCTGATGGAACCTCTGTAGTGCGTCTGCTCAGTAGGACCTTCATTAATGTGTGTCCCCCACTTATCACTCTGTGGATCTAAATGACCGCTGAGTGGCTGGCTGGGCAGGATTTGCTGACTTAAGGCCATGACTCTATTTTATTGTAATTTATGGAGGCTTCCCTGGGGGCTCAGATGGTAAAGAATACACTTGCAATGCAGGAGACCTGGTTCAGTTCCTGGGTCAGGAAGATTCCCTGGAGAAGGGAATGGCAACACACTCCAATAGTCTTGCCTCATTCCTCCGTGGAGTGAGGAGCCTGTTGGGCCCCAGTTCATGAGGTTGCAAAGAGTCAGACATGACTGAGGGACTAAAAACAAACAAACAAACAACAACAACAACAACAACAAAAACGGAGGTTGTAACCCAAAGGAAAGGATTCAGTGCCTCAGAATCTCAAAACATCAGAGCAGGAGGGAGCCTTGGAGAGCATGCACTCTGGATGTAACGAACAGGTGGATAAACGATTGCTTAGATGATTCCCCTTGAGTGTGGGTAGCTTTGGCGGTGATTCTGCCAGCCTTCTGCATTGAATGACTCTGGAGAACCAAGGTGGGTGTGGTCCAAGTGCAGGACCCTGCAGGGGTGCACCCCATCCATCAGTGGCAGCCAAGCAGATGTTCAGATTCGGATGGACCAGGAGTTTAAGAGGTGCAGAGGATTGGTGGGTTTTACAGATTAAGCTCTGAGGTTTAACTATCCATAAATGACTTCAAGGTCCATTTCGTGGGTGGGAGAGGTGCTTCTCATGGGATCAGACCTAAGGCCTCCCTGAAAGACACCCAGGCTTGCCCACATCCCCTGACATCATGTCTCCTTGGAGCCTCTGGGGGACCTGGCGATCTCTCCTGTGGGGGAGTAGAGGGAAGAGGTCTGCTCCCTGGCAGCTGTGTTCTCCACCAGACTCTGCATACTCTACTGGCCAGTGGACAGCCTTCCAAAATCAATTTGCTAAAAGCCAATTTGCCAAATGACTCCAATTTGCTGAATGACTCATTTGCCATAGGACTGAGGATTCCGTTTTTAAATTTCAGTTTCCCTGTGCCTTTGCACAGCAGTTTTGGCAGCAGAATTTTGCATGAGTGTAAGACTTTTAATGCTGAGCCTGACTCCAGCGCCCAGGGTTTTATATGGAAAGGATAGGCTTGCCCAGCCCCTACCCCTGCCTCCAAATCTGCCTGCGCCTGCTTTGCTTTCTGGGGGGGAAGGGGTTTCTTTTGCAACACAGTGTCTGTCTCTCTCTTTCTGCAAGCCTCCTCCGTGTCTGCCCTTGAACAGGGGGCATTAAGAGTGGATCCTGATGGAGTGGAGGGTCAAACCCTTCCTCTGAGGAGGCTCAGGACCCTGGACTGGGGTCATTAGAAGGACGGAAGAAAGTGGCACTTCTTGCACACTTCGGTTTCTGATTTAGGACTCATGCCTTTTTTATTATTTATCGTTTTAATTCACGTTGCAACAAACATTGAAGTAGTGTTTCTAAGTGAAGAGCTTTAACCTTGTTTGTATGTATATATTATTTACTTATTTCTGGCTGGTTTGGGTCTTAGCTGTGGTGCGCAGGCTTGGTAGTTGTGGAACGTGGGCTTAGTTGCCCCTCAGCGTGTGGGATTTTAGGTCCCCAACCAGGGATCAAATGCGTGTCCCTGCATTGGAAAGTGGATCTTAACCACTGGACCACCAGGGAAGTTCCTAACCTATTTATTTATTAAATCTAAGAGTTGAAATTTAGTTTTGAACCAGCTCATTGCTAGAACATAAAATTTGCTCATCACCCAAAATGAGCAGCTTAAGATCTAGAGTTTGGTTTTCCAGGTGACTCAGTGGTAAAGCTGGAGAAGGCAATGGCACCCCACTCCAGCACTCTTGCCTGGAAAATCCCATGGACAGAGGAGCCTGGTGGGCTGCAGTCCATGGGGTCGCTAAGAGTTGGACACGACTGAACGACCTCACTTTCACTTTTCACTTTCATGCATTGGAGGAGGAAATGGCAACCCACTCCAGTGTTCTTGCCTAGAGAATCCCCGGGACGGGGGAGGCTGGTGGGCTGCCATCTATGGGGTCACACAGAGACGGACACGACTGAAGTGACTTAGCAGCAGCAGCAGCAGTGGTAAAGAATCCACCTGCCAATGCAGGAGAGTTGGGTTTGATCCCTGAGTCAGGAAGATCCCCTGGAGAAGGAAATGACAACCCCTTCAAGGAAAATCTCATCTACAGAGAACCTTGTTTGTGTACAGTCCATGGCATCACAAAAGAGTCAGATATGACTTAGCAACTAAATAACAACAAGATCTAGAGTTATAGAAGAAAAGATAAGTTCTTTCAACTCTTGATATTCTAGTTATTTTCTATTCCTACATCTATATCTGTATCTGTCCCTAAACCTATATTTATTAGAGGGCAATTCAGAAGAGCAGATTAATCCTGAATATTTTCATTTGTTTTGGAATGCCTGATACTTTCTATTGCTTGGTAACATTTGGTAGTTATCTTGAGCAGAACACTGTGCAGGTGACCTCTGGGCATGTTCATGAATTTCAAGTCTTAACATCTTCATCTGCAAAGTGGGGCTAAAAATGCCTCCTTGATGAGGTTTCTGTGAGTATGGAAAGAAATAACGGGTGGCAAAGTGCTGTAATCACTGATGGAGTGGTGCAGATGTAGGCTGTTAATATGGTTTGATTTCAGGTTGCGAAGAGCAAGTCCCAACGTCAGTTGCCTTTTAGAAGAGAGATGGTTTAGGCCAGGAGGAAAATTTGCCATGGCCAAGTTCAAAAGCAGAGAGCTTTCTTTGTTAAGATTCTTCATGGGCTCCTCACCCACCCACACGATTCTTTGTTGCTATTCCAACCTCATCACAGCCCCCCTCTTCCCCAACATGGCTCTGAGCTCCAGCCACACTGACTCTCCACAGATTTCTAGACTGTCCCCTCCTCCTTCCTGCCTCAGGGCCTTTGCACAGTTTGTTTCTATTTTGCCATCTCCTGGGTCTTTGCTAAGATACCGCTTCTTCTGTGAACTTTCTGTGACCCTCTCACAGGTAAACTCCTCCTGGCAAGCGTTCTCTCTTAGCACCTGCCCTTACTTATTCTTCACAGAATCAGTTACAACAGCACTTAATTAATTCATTGTGTAATTGTTTGTTTAACATCTGCCCTTTTGACTGATCTATAAACACTGTGAAGTCAGAGGCTGTGTCTTGTGGTGGCCCAGCATTTAGCACTGAGCTTGGTGCCTAGAGGGAGTTAGGTGAGCACCTGTGAATGAATGGGTGAATGAAACTAGGGCAGCAGAGCAGAGGAGGGTGAAGGTCTGCTGGATGCTTCTCTTTTTGACTCATCCTGGCACTCAGTAGAGCTTGGTCTACGTTCCCTCTTCGGTCTGTCTCCAGTTCAGGTCTTGGCCTCTACTCTGGGGTCTAAGCGTGTCTATCAGCAAACATTCCATGAGGCGGAACAGCGGGCAGCCTTGGGGGGACACATAATATACGGTGCTCTGAGGAGGGGAGCAGCTCTGGGCAGCGGGGTCACTGGGGCGGCCACACGAACCAGGTGGGACTTGCAGTCTGAGTGAATAAAGCTCAGAGGGAGGCCTGACTGGCTCGGTTGGCAGCCCCATGAGGACCTCACCCTGTCCCATTCACAGTCAGCATGATGGCTGGTTCAGGCCAGGGCAGCCTGGGGAAGCAAGCCCCCTAGCTTGGCAGAGCCTGCAGTTAACCTGGCCCTTCAGGGAGAGGGGCTGCCTAAGCCTCAGAGGCCTCCTGCCAGTGGGTGAGCTGGGTGGGGAGTGGGCTGGAGCCCCATGAGTCTCCAGCTTCAGACCCCCCGAGGACTGGGAAGGAGGAAGACCTCATACTCTGGTTTCTTACAGGCCTCTCACCTCTTTAATCCAATTCCTGGCCTTCAGCTGCTTCAGAGGGCAGTGCGCTGACTCCACATCAGCTCCCTCCCCACTCCTGTCTCCCTGGATATAAAAATTTAAAAGAATATGAAACATGGAAAAAGTAAGTGGGTAATGCATAGAACTGGTTACGCTCCCCTCCCCCACCCCCTTAAAAAATATTTGAGAGAACCAGAAAAGACTGGAGCCAAATGAGACTAGCTCAGCCTGATAGGTACACAAGAAGGAGGCTCAGACCCCCGGCGCTCAACCGAGATCCCTGACCCTCGTCGAACATTAGTGGTGCGTGCCTTTCATTCAGAAATAGTGGACCTGATGCCTTAGGCCATTGCTGGGTGTCATATTTTGGGGGCAGGTATGGTCAGCGGGCAAACAGCTGAGAGTCAGACCCCACAGGAATGAGAAGTGGGGCACGGCCAAAAATCGAAACAGCATGGGACTCCTCACAGCTTTCTAAGAGTTGTCCTCCCTTTCAGAGCCTCAGTTTCCTCATCTGTTGAATGGAGTAATAGTCTTGTCCCCGGACCACTACTCATCAGGGAGGCTGTGAAGGGTTTCATGATGAGATAAAGGCTGAGCTGCCTGATTTCTGAAGTCACCCTGTAATTTTAGGTGTGTCTGCTTTGAAGTCTGGGAGGGAAGTAATGGGAGGCTCTTAAAGGCATCCAAAAGTGAGCAGTGTGGGAAGGGTCTCCCCCTGGGCAAGGGGGAGAGACATCAGCTTCTCTTGGGCCCCTCTCTGACTGGCCGCCTATCCCAGCCTCCCTGGGCCAGGCTGACTATTTGTGGACCCACCTCTCACTCAGAGTAACAAGCATTCCAAGCCCCGATGTCCAGCTCCATCACTAGATTCCTGTTAGAAAAGCCTTATTGGGAGGAAACACACTGAGCTGTTCTCTCTTAAGAAATAGTCCATATTTCCTCTAACATTTGGTGAGGGAGTGAGGGAGTGACTGTATGTTTCTCAGCACCATGGGAATCTTTTGTCCTCACCCCTGATGTCTTGCAAGTCCTGGCCTTTGAGAGAAAAACACCGTCTTCACTCAGCTTCACTAAGGGAGAACCTAGCTGTGCCCCATCTCCAGTCTCTCCTCCGTGATCATATATCTGCCCTGATCACCTCTTCCTTCAGAAATAGCTTGAGTCCTGCTGACACCCCTAGACATCTGAGCAGGAAGGACCCATCAGCCCGGCCCCATCAGCCTCTCCCTCCCACCCAGCCTGGCTCCCTATTCCCTGTAGCATAGGGGACAGGAGTGTGGTACTAGGGCCTGCATCGCGGCACATCTTTCTCCCGCCTGTTCCACAGTCTACTCCCCTTTCCTTCTCTCCTGCCAGCGCCCCCTCCCCGACCCCCAGGAGATCAGTGAGCCAACTAATGTGTGAAGAAACAATGGGAATGGGCTTGGGGGAGAGGCCAACGGGGCTCCAGTAGTCAAAGCAGCCTTCCTGGAGGGGGAGGCCCCAGGTTGGGCTTTAAAGGATGGACAGGGAATGAAGAAACACTGAGGAAGAGGGATAAACTATAGACGAGCTCAAGGATGGGTGTGAGGAGCCCAGTTTGAGACAGTGGTGTAGCAGGGGCAGTGGGAGGGCTTGGTGTGTGCCTGCAGGACCAGGAGAGACGGGCTAAGAGAAGGTTGGTAAGCCAAAGCCGAGACGTTTTCTTTAACAAAGAATCCAGTGGTCCCCAGCTGCGGTCGCTTTAGCTAAATAAAGCAGTCACTGTGATTTTGAAACCACAGTGGGCTTGTTCCACTGTGATGGCAACTAATTATGGATTGTAATTGTTTAAACACAGGGAGGTGTTTTGACCTGAATAGCAACACTGTGACTCTGTGACGGGCCTCCTTAAGTGTCTTCCCACGGCTGGCCCATGGCATCCCCACCCTGCTCCAGATGTTCGTGAGGACAAAGGTCAAGCAGGGGGCAGCGTCCACCTAGCACTGGGAACTGTCTTTTCTGGATTGCCACGGGGCAGCTCGTCATGGTGGAGTGAGCTGAAAAGAGCCCAGTCAGTTCTTCATCCATGACCCGGGGTGAATAGCACGTACCTGGAAGGGCCGTCATAGACATGCAACGAAATGCCAAGGGGAGGGTGGTTGCACGTGGCAGACACTGGAAGCACCAGGGCTGCAACAGCTGTAAGTAGGGAAGGAAACTGACCCCATTATACAGATAAGGGAACTGAACCCCAAGGGGAAGCTTAACTGAAGTCACATGGTCCTGGGAAGAGAGCTGGGTTTTCAAAGGACTCTCCCCACTGTGACTTCACCAGTGTTTCCCATCACTCTGAATCATCATGTGAACAAGTGACTTCTCTGAGCCTCCACTTTCTCATTTGTGAAATGGAAATAACTCATATGTATCCAGTAGCTCGACTGGAAGGATGACATGGGATGATAAATGCGAAGCTGCCCAGCGCCCAGCCTGCAGAACATGCTTAGGAAGTGGTGGTCCTCCCCATGCCGCCACCACTGTCCACCCCGCTGTGTGGCATCATCTAGAATTCGGTCAAGTGGAGGCCCTCGGTGAGGCCTGCAGCCTTCCAGCCCCCCCCTGCAGACAGAACTGTGGTCTCTGCAGTGGGAGGTCCCAGAGTGGATGTGAGGCTGACGTTGATGTGAGGCTGATGTTGCTCAGATGTGAACTCCTCTGAACCCTCCAGTGAGGCTGGGTTTCTTTGCCTGAGCCAGTTCTCCCCTGACAGCTTTCAGATTGCATGAGTTTCCTATGTCTGCCTTGTCCAAAGGCCCCGAGAGAATGGGGCTACGGTATAAAGCGGTGTGTCCTCTTCCTGCCCTAGTATAACCCAGCAGAGGCCTGATCAATATTTCATAGGATCCTAGTGCAGAGTGCTCACTTTACTGCTGGAGAGGCTCAGAGGGGGATGCGCTGTTCCCCAGAGTCAGGACGTAAAGCCACGTCTTCTGATCTCACTCAGGCTCTCCCTGTGGCCTTGCTGAATTTACAGCAGAGTTGTTTAGTAGGTTGAGCTTCTGGCCCTCTGCTTGGAATTCTTCTCCTACCCTTGCTTATTTTGCTCCCCTGTATTCTTTGGGCCTCCAGAGAAGGCAATGGCACCCCACTCCAGTACTCTTGCCTGGGAAATCCCACGGACAGAGGAGCCTCATAGGCTGCAGTCCATGGGGTCGCAAAGAGTCGGACACAACTGAACGATTTCACTTTGATGCATTGAAGAAGGAAATGGCAACCCACTCCAGTGTTCTTGCCTGGAGAATCCCAGGGACAGAGGAGCCTGGTGGGCTTCCGTCTATGGGGTCGCACAGAGTCGGACACAACTGAAGCGACTTAGCAGCAGCAGCAGCAGCATTCTTTGGGCCTCAGTTTGAACATTATGGCTTTGAGTTCCCTCCTTGACCAGGTGGAATCTCTCTCTGTTTTGCTCTCACAACATCATCTAGGGCAGAGATTGCTAGTCTTTTCCTGATGTACATGATTACCTTCTTGTTTTATCAGATCCCAATTTAATAGGGAAGCAACATGTACAGTTAAAAGACTACTTCTCATAGCCTTCCTCACAGGAAATTGCTGGGTAGGACTTCTGAGAAACTGAGAAACAGCTGACTATTTCTTCCTTTGCATTTTGCCATTTGTGTCTTTCCTTTATTATTTCTGGAACAGAGATGTAATGATTAGAGCTCTAGCAGCTATCTTGGACCTTTAGGTTAAGGATATTGAGGATGCTCATATGTTAGATCAGAAGCATAGCAAGAGTTTGGGTCCCTGTTTATGGAAGCCATCACTCTAGCTCTGGGCTGCCTACTTCTAGACTTGTTTTATGTAAGAGGTAAAACTTTCATTTGCTTTCATCACTATTGTTGAATTTCTATTCCTGGCAGCCAAACTCAATCCCGATTGATAGAACATTTTTTGTTGTGCTTATCATAGTTAATGCTAGTTATGCACAGACTTTTTTAATATCTCGATCATTAGACAGTCTGCTTGATGAGGGCAGAGACTCCATCTAGCTTGTTAACTCCCATATTCCCAGCAACCAACACAGTGCCTGACACTGTTTGTGCCAGTAGGGACTTAGTTTTCTTGCATGAATACATTCCAGTGAGGATGTGGTGTCTAGCGAGGGTCCTACAGGATGGTTAGAGGAAAGAGTGGCTCTGACAGTGGCCTTTGCAATAATTATGAGAAGCAACTTTAACTGCTCAGGTTACCAGGGACTACTTTTCTTTTCCTAGTAAACTGGCTGTCCAATATCATCATTTAAGAATATAATTTACATTTTCTTCCACTCTATCTCTTTGAGGGGACTCTCCTATAACTCACTACCTATACTAGACAGCTACTTAAAAATACACCAGGTACAAAATACACAAGAAAACCATTTTTTTCCCCTTCTCGATCTTGCTTCTCTGCAGCTAGCTGCTTTTCTCACATAGTTTGGCTCATATAAAAATTGGTATCTTTTCCTCCCCTCCGGTATCATAACAGAATCTTCCCATTTATTAAAAGCTGGACTGAACTATCACTTTTAGTGGATCATCCACAACCTGTCTTCCATCGCTTGGCCTACCCTCTTGTCTGGCACTTTTAGGTGGAATGATGCTACGATGACCATCTTTGAGCCCAAACCTTTCCTGTGCTTAGGATGACTATTTCCTCAAATGAGAGTCTCAGAAATGGAGTTATTTGATCAGGGGAGATAAATGTGTCCCAGTGGCACTTTGCAAAACAGGAGTCAGTGTAAACTTAAAGAGAAAGAGAGGCTCAGTCCTTTGGCTTTTCTTCAGGCTCAGTTTCTCCAGCTGTAAACTGAGCGGGTCAGACGACAGGGCTCCAGATCTCCTTACAGGATGAGAGCTCTGCTGATGGTCAGGGATGAGGCCTCTGACATCGTTCAGGGCACCAGGTCATGAGGTGGGGTGGGAGGCAGAGATCTGGACACATGAGCCAGCACCTGCTGCTCATCCCACCTGGAGCTGATCCCACCTGGAGCTGATCCCACCTGTGAAAGTGTGCCACTGGAACTCTCAGGTCCCCTTTCTGTGTCTGCCTTAGCTTTACACTTTTCCCGAACTCCCAGCAAGCATGTACTTTATTGCAACCTTGACCCTTCCTGGGAGGGAGGAGAGCTTCCGATCCCCATTGGGTTTGAGGGCCGGTGTGGGGTCTCCTTTGCGGGTGAGGATTTGCCTTTGAAGGCAGACTTTCCTGGTGGCTCAGATGGTAAAGAATCTGCCTGCAGTGAGGATAAGGGAAGGGAAATTCCCAGGTGTGATAGGAGGAGTTCTTAGCAAGATGGGAAAGAAAGCTAGAACTGGGACTGGAAGGAGTGAGGGGGAACAAGCGACTGTGGGAAGAGCCCTGGGCTGCTCCTCTCTCTGTCAAGGCCATGTAGACTGAACCAGTTCCCTGCAGGCTGACCCTTCTTGGGTGTGCAACGCAAGTTACAGGGTCTGGGCATGGGTGTCTGAGGAATGAGCTCTCAAAGTACACACTTTGGCCTGAGTGGCAGAGAGCTAAAGGTAGAGGGGAAGGAGGGGCAGAAGGAGGAAACTGGGGGCCCGAGTTGCTCATTTGTTCATCACAAACCATTCGTTCATTTATTCACTCATTTTTTTTCCCCCAATATGTTTGAAATCTGCTCTGCGTTACGTTCTGTGTCAGCTGCTGGATATTCAAAGATAGAAAAGAGAGAGATGGCCCCTGCAAAGGCTAGAGCACTCTGGGCAAATGTTGGGACCTAGGAAGGCAGTGGTAGCTGATGGGCATGGGTAGAGCATGCAGGCAGGAGGGATGGTGGGCAGCAGGCAGCAGAGAGAATCCCTCCCTGCTGGAAGGAGTCTTCTTGGCTGGTCGTTGGGCCCTGGGAGAAGCAGTGCAGTGCCATCCTGCTGCTCTGCAAGAGCAGAGGCACCAAACAGGAGCTGGGGAAGCAGAGGAGGAGAAGACAGGCACCCCACGGAGGCATGACTGGGTGGAGCTGTTAGTGGGTTGGGAGGTCACCTACGGGGGACACAAGCCCGGGAAGCATCGCTTACACATAGAAAAGTGGCAGGTAAGACCAAAGAGCAAATCACAACCTGATATGTTGGCTAGGGCCATGTCTATGTAGAAATACTACCTGCGGAAGGTAATATGAAAAAAATAGATTTTATCGCATTAAGGGCAAGACTGATGATTTGTTAGGTGGTTTTATCTTACTATGTTAATGGTTATAATCTTATAATAATAATAAAACTGAGACGTAGAACAATACTAAAACTTGTGGAGAAGGGAGATGTTTCCTTGAGATTCCTTATCACATAATAAAAAGGTACCCAATAAAAATAGGATGGATGAATGCCCTGTAGGTCTTCTCCTGCTGGCAGAGGTCAAGGCAGTGGGCAGCCTCTGAGGGAAGCCCTGATACTTCAGGTGGTCCAGCTATATTTCCACAGATCTTGAGGATTAACTGGCCATGATTTGTTTCTCTTCATGGGCAACAGCAGCTAGTACCCCTCCAGAGTTGGCAAAGAAAAAGCTGTGTTTGTGTTGTCACTTCTTATTCCGATCGGATGGTTGGTGTAACGTAGCTTTTAGCTGCATTAGGGCTGATAGCACATCAGAATTTTCCTCTTCTGTGACAGGAAAATGGAAAAATGTGCTTACATTTGCTCTGTGGTCTTTCAAGTTTGTTTGTGTGTTCAGCATGTCTTTGGTGGGGTTGGGATATAGCTTGATGGATATTTGTTGAGTGACGGATTATTGACTGGTAGTCTAACAGCCTCTATTGAAGTAGGCTGAACAAACAAACCACTGAGTGGAACGTGGTGTCTAGGTTACACAGCTTATTCATCTGCTGATCACCGGGGCACACTGTGGGTTATTATTACCCAAGACACTCAAAGGAAGCATGAGAAATCTCCATGGAAATCCTAGGAGAGGAAGGAATCAAATTAGAACAAGGGTGGGGAAGAAGATGGGGTGAAATGCTCAGTGAGGAACAAGTTTAGTCCAGAAAACAGGCCATTTCTTAATAGGTGTCTTGGTCAATAACTGCTGCAAGAAACAGTTATTATAGAATTAGCTCTCAATAATAGTAATGATAAAAATAATTTTTTGAGAAGGCTGTGAGGAATCTCAGTGAACTCAAGGGTAGGGATGACACCAGTCCCCATGAGAAGCTCAAGGTGGAACTACTGGAAAGTTACCAGAGCCCCAGACAGCTGTTTGCCTGTACTCCGTGTCCCTCGTTCTCTGGCACCTTCTGGTCTTTTACCTCAGTCTCTCTCATTTGGTCTGTTTTATTTTTTTTCTCTGCAGACTGGCCTCCTCTAGGTCCAAAAATGTTCACCTCAGGTGAGACGTGATCTCTCAGCTCACGGACCTGATATCAAGAGTCTAAATCCTAAGTCCCAGAGGAAGGAATCTGATTGGTCAGTGGCCAGCCAATGAGGTGTCTCTGTTTAGTCAGGTATCTGCCTCTGTTCCAACAGAGTGCATTCAGTTGATAAATATGGCAACAGAGACGGCTCCCGTGGGTGGGAAGGTGTTCCTCAGAGAAGGGGGCACAGACCTGGCAGGCACACTGGCTAACATGCCTGCTTTAGGGGAAGAGTGGAATGACTTGGCTGTGGAATAAAATATTCCACCATGTGCAGGATAGGTCCAGCATGCACTTTAAAAAAAAAGAATAGTTTCTGAAGCTTAGCGTTTGGGTCATCTTAAGGGCCTACATGATAACTGATTTTTGAGAAGTTTCCCTTTTCATTTTCCAAGTCTTTGGAGAGAGCAGTTAGTAGAAAATGTTAATGACTAATTTTAGTAAATGACCATTTTGGTGCTCCCAGGTCACTAGGGCCAGCCAGAACTAATTTTCAGAATGGCCCCTTGATGATTCTGGCAACTTGTTTGATGTTGACCTAGAGACATGCCATGGGCATGGATCCAGACGTACGGCTAAGCCTAGATTTGCGTTACTGTGGACAAGGAAATGCTGCCCCATTTACTCCATGTGGATTTCTCATCTGTGAACATTCTCTGGCTTCTCTGTTCTTATGTGGGCTGTTGGTTGCGGGTGGTACAAAATGAGGTGGCCATGGTCATGATTCTCATTAAAATCCCTCAGGAGCCCTGATCCCACATCAGTTTCATAGTTTTGTTTCATTCCTCTCTGGAATGCCAGAGATATACCTTCCTCTTCTATCATCCACGTGGTTTGTGCAGACCTGGCTTCTGGTTTCTCTCCCGTGTTCCCTCTACCCCTCCGAGACAGCTGTCAGGAAGAACCTAACAACCATCTCCTTGCACCCAGATATATTCAAATAGAAACGACTGTAGCTCCTCTCCTGGACTTAGTTTAAGGCCCCTCACTATGGCATCTTGACCGTTAGTGCTAGTGATATTGCTAAGTCGCTTCAGTCATGTCAGACTCTTTGCAACCCTGTGGATCACAGCCTGCTAGGCTCCTCAGTCCATGGAATTCTCCAGGTAATACTGGAGTGGGTTGCCATTTCCTTCTCCAGGGGATCTTCCCAACTCAGAGACCGAACCTGTATCTTTTCTATATCCTGCATTGGCAGGCAGGTTCTTTACTACCAGCGCCACCTGGGAAGTCCAATATATTCACTGTTGGCTCCTGTTAAGGGGACTTGAATCCAGCTGGCAAGGAGACTGTTTGCTAAGGACCAGGTTGCTCTCAGTTCTGAACTCATGCCCAGTGGCTGGTTACTCCCCTACAACAAAGACCAGCCCCAAGATGGAGGCTGTTTTCCTAGGCCTTCATCATTCCAACATGGCGGCTGCATTGGCTTCACAAGGGCCCTCTCATTCCAAGCTTCTGGTCCTAATCTGCATAACGTCTGACACCTAGTAGGCCTTCACCTAATGGGAGCTTTGTTGATGGATGGATTCACCATCATACTGCTTCGTCACCAGAACTGAAGAACCCTAGTCCCTGTGGGCCTTTTCCAACCACAGGGTTTGGCATATAGCCTGGGGCTGCCTCGCCATCATTTTTCACTGCCCTCCTCAAAGGTTGGCCTCCCCTGTAACCTTTTCAGTTGGTCCAGCTTCCCTGGAGTGTTGACTTAGGCGGAGAGCGGAGAGCGTGCTCCCTCTCTAACCTCTGTGTGTTTGCTCAGCAGAGGAGCAGGCATTAGGTCCGCTTGACTCCACGAGCACACAGGTTCCTCTGTCTTTACAGGAGTGTCCTCCGGAGGGGGCGAGGCTGGGGAAGGGAGGGTGCGGGAGGTGGGGGGTGGAGGAGGGTTGCCTGCAGCTTCCTGTTCTGCTGCCGGTTATCACAGGCTGTTCTAATGCTGCTCAAACAATATTGAGAATAACCCCGGCTCAATAGCACCAGTGTTAGGCTGCAAAGTCAATATTGGCTGAGCAAACAGGGTGAGTAAGGAGTTGCTATTTGCGTAGCTATGCGTACTTGTGGCTCCGGCTGCCTCGACAGGGCCCTTGGAAATGAGCGAGAAGGGAGGTGGTGTCTGGAGGTGGAGGGGCTTGGGGGGAAGGCTAGGCCAGAGCTATTGACAGTTGGGGCTGGATCTTTCTTTGTTGTGGGTTGCCTGTCCTATGTGTTATAGGGCGTTGAGCAGTGTCCCCGGCCTCCACTCACTAGATGCTGGTAGCTCCCCCTCCTCAGGCGTGACAATGGAAATGTCTCTAGACGTTGCCAAATGTCCCTGAGGGGCTGTCTCCTTGTGCAAAGACCCAGTGGAGGAACGGGAGGGGGTGAAGGGTGAGGTCCTCCCCGTCTCCATCTCGGGTGGCCAGTCTCTCGTGAGTGCCCAGAAAAGCCAGCTTCTTTAAGAAATAAACGCCACGTCCAAGTGCCTCTTCAGTGTAGGAGGCCTTTCAGCCACCGGCTGGGTGTCTGTGGCCGCCTCCTCACCCTTGCCCTGTCTTGGAACCCTCAGTTTCCACCCTGAGAGAGAGGTTGTTGGACACTCAGATACTTTACATCTGTCTCTGTCTTACAGTTTCTGGCACGTCTCACTCTGGCCGGTGACCTTCTCAGTCATACCCGCCTGGTTATAACACTCCATCCCTTGCTCCCTGTCCTGCTCTTTGCCACCCAGGAGTTGACCTGTGCTCTTTTGAGTCCTGCAAGAAGCCAAGGCTGGGCCCCCGGGGAAGGGCACACTGGCTACAGGGGCCTCCCTGGGCACAGGCTGCTATGCAGAGTCACCTCCAGGCTCACCTTTGGTCCTCCCTTGGGAGTTCGTGAGGGGAAGTGTTTACAGCCTGGAGCTCGAATGGACTGTGTCAGGGGCTTTCTGTGTCATAACCACTGTTCTTGCTGCTGACCCTTGGGGCAGGAAGATGTCCAGAAAGCCCACGCAGAACAGCTCTGGCCACATCTGGCCATGCAGCCCAGCCTGGAGCCTTCTTCTCCAGGCTGGGGTCTCAATATGGCATGGCTGGGGTGGGTGAGCAATGACAGTGATGACACCTGCCATTAAGTGAGCCTGGGGGGGCATTCCTTTCCTGCATATTGATCTCTTTACTGTGGTGGGAGCAGGAAGCAGAAGGCCATCCCTGGGCATCCAGAATGATGTGGGTCCTGTCTACCGTACTCATTGGCTTTGGCTCCAGGGAAGTGGCATCTTAGGAGGAGGGAAGGCTCCTATGTGCTCAGATATTTTGAAGGAAGGAAATATTTTTAGTTAGGAAGGAAGACATGGGCAGTTAGAGCATAGCCGGAGTTGAGCAGTTTCAGTGTGTTTAAGCAGCTACAGAAGGGCAGAAAGGTTTTGTTTTGGCTTTTTTTCTTTTTCCAAAGTCAACACACGCACTTCTTGCAGCACCCCAAGAGAGGGGGCCTCACTCTCATCCCCTGCCTTCCTTCCTCACACCTCTGTCCCTTAGACTGGTCAGGAGAAGGGGTGCGAGAATCTCGCTGAATACATGGGCATCCCAAACGGTGATGTCTCATAGGGCCATGGAAGTCCTTCAGAATTTCTCAGATCCACTGCCTGATTTCTTTAGAAACTTGGCTGGCGACAGTTTGGCCTGTTTCTGACTCCCTGCTGGTGAGTTTCTCTTCCTGTTGGGAAGGTGGTGTGCAGAGGGGCTGTTTTGAGACTTCTTTAGTAATCCGCTGGTTAAGATTTTGTGCTTCGACTGTAGGAGGCACCAATCTGATCACTGATCAGAGAACTAAGATCTCTTGTGCCACTCAGTGTGGCCAAGAAAAAGAGGGCAGTTGGCACTGTGGTTGTGGATGGAAAGGCCTCGGGGCAGGTAGCAAGGGGGATGAGGAAGGCGGCTCTGGGTTCGGCATGATGGCTCCAGCCAGAGACCCTTGCTCCTCTCTCTCTTGTATCCCAAGATTCCATGTCAGATTTCAGCTAAGTAGAGGTTTTTACTGTTTAAAAAAGAGCAGTTGCAGTTGTAGATGAAAATGATTTGACTCTCAAGCCAGGAGTAGCTGAGTTCTAATTCATGTCCCTCCACTTACTGGCCATATTCCCTAAGGTGATCTAAGTGTTCTGAGCATTAGTTGTGCTGCCTGCAATGTGAGAGTAGTAACATTCAGCCCATGAGGCTCTTATGAGAATACAGTGAGGTAGCCTGTGTATCTGGTAAAGGTGCTGTGCGTAATGTCACAGGTGCTCAGGAAATGTTCATCCTCCAGGCCCCGCATGCATCACCCGCCTGACCCTGCCCAGCTTCACGGCCCAGCCTATGTTCAGCTCTACAAGGAGTTTCACTTCTCCAGCCCTCAATCAACCCTTCCTTCTTTGAGAGACGGAGACTAATAGAAAGAACACGAGATCAAAAGACTCGGCTTTGAGTTCCAACTCAGGCACTTAATAGCTGTAAGACATCAGGTCAGGTAACCTCTCTGAGCTTTTGTGTCTTCATCTGTAGAATGGGCCTAATGATACTTTCCTCAGAGGTAACAAGACCTCAGGGCAAATCAGTGCTTTAGAGAGGCTGGCAAATGGTGCAGATTTCTTGGCCCTTCTGCCCAGAGCTCCTGAAGCCATTGGCCTGAGTGGAGCCTGAGAATCTGCATTCTGGGTAAGCAGGTGAGGGGTTGCGACGTGGACAACCCACTGAGAAATGACACAGTGTGTGTGTGGCCTCAGCATCCCAGGGCCCTCACCAAGTGGCACGTACGAGCATGCCACACGGCACCCCACTCTTCTGCCCAGGCGCTCAGGCAGAGTCTTCTCAGGCATGACTGGGGTCCCCTGTGGTGACATCACGCTTCAGTCACCACTCAGTTCCTCCGGCCCCACCCCCTCTTGTCCATGGCTGCAGCCATCGTCTGTGATGAGGGTATTGCCCCCGGGTATGTGCCACTAAGCCGTGGCAGGTGGGGGTGAGATCCCAGGGAGAATATGGGGCGGCTGCCCTGGGCAACTTGGTTTCACAGTTGCCACTGGGCCCTAAAACTGCACAAAGTGCTAGGGAGGGCCTCAGGCTAGAAGCTCCTCAAGGCCTCTGGTGAACCCTTATGCTACTGGAGCTGAAAATTGTCCAAGGACTGGACAGGACACAGACGCTGGCCCTTCCCCACTAGATGCCACGCTCCCAGCGCAGTGCTCACGTGCTCCCTTGCTGAAGCTCCATGGGCTCTCACAAGGGCTGTGCAGAGTCTACTCCTTGTACGGCCTTGTGGGACTGGCTGTAACCCTGAGGGGATGGGCAGCCCTGCATGACGCTCTTTGCCTCCTCTCAGCTCCACTCTTTATGGAGGCTCAAGCTGCAGCGACACTTCTCATCTCCACCATCCCTGCGATTATACACCCCTATATTCATCTAGGGATTTGGCACCTGAGCAATCACAGTCTTTCTCCTCCCAAAGGCTTGCCATCATCCCAGGGGACTGCAGCATCCTTGTGTGTGACATCACCCACACCTCCTGGGCCTCCTAAACCTTTTCAGATCTGATGGCCATCATCACCACTTCATGCCACCACTCACACCTGCAGTTCTACCCTAAATGCCAGGGATTCCCAAAGCTGGCTACCATCAGCACCACTTCAGTTCAGTTCAGTTCACTCAGTCGTGTCCAACTGTTGGTGACCCCATGAATCGCAGCATGCCAGGCCTCCCTATCCATCACCAACTCCCACAGTTCACTCAGATTCACATCCATCGAGTCAGTGATGCCATCCAGACATCTCATCCTCTGTCATCCCCTTCTCCTCCTGCCCCCAATCCCTCCCAGCATCAGAGTCTTTTCCAATGAGTCAACTCTTCGCATGAGGTGGCCTAAGTACTGGAGTTTCAGCTTCAGCATCATTCCTTCCAAAGAAATCCCAGGGCTGATCTCCTTCAGAATGGACTGGTTGGATTTCCTTGCAGTCCAAGGGACTCTCAAGAGTCTTCAACACCACAGTTCAAAAGCATCAATTCTTCGGTGCTCAGCTTTCTTCACAGTCCAACTCTCACATCCATACCTGACCACAGGAAAAACCATAGCCTTGACTAGATGGACCTTTGTTGGCAAAGTAATGTCTGTGCTTTTGAATATGCTACCTAGGTTGGTCATAACTTTTCTTCCAAGGAGTAAGCATCTTTTAATTTCATGGCTGCAATCACCATCTGCAGTGATTTTGGAGCCCCCAAAAATAAAGTCTGACACTGTTTCCCCATCTATTTCCTATGAAGTGATGGGACCAGATGCCATGATCTTCCTTTTCTGAATGTTGCGCTTTAAGCCAAGTTTTTCACTCTCCTCTTTCACTTTTATCAAGAAGCTCTTTAGTTCCTCTTCACTTTCTGCCATAAGGGTGGTGTCATCTGCATATCTGAAGTTAATGATATTTCTCCTGGCAATCTTGATTCCAGCTTGTGCTTCATCCAGCCCAGTGTTTCTCATGATGTACTTTGCATAGAAGTTAAATAAGCAGGGTGACAGTATACATCCTTGATGTACTCCTTTTCCTATTTGGAACCAGTCTGTTGTTCCATGTCCAGTTCTAACTGTTGCTTCCTGACCTGCATACAGGTTTCTCAAGAGGCAGGTCAGGTGGTCTGGTATTCCCATCTCTTTCAGAATTTTCCACAGTTTATTGTGATCAGCACCACTTAAAGGTTATAAAATATAGATTCCCAGGTACCAGAAACTCCAGAAATGGGACCCTGGGTTTGACTTGGCATGCTGGCAATCAGCCAGGTTAGGGGCCGCTGGGTCTTGTCATCCTCTTTTGCGGGGCTTTCTGGAACTCAGCCTGGCAGTAGCCTATCCTCTACCCCACGGGCTGCCACCAGGTCCCTTCCTGACCATACTCAGTCTCCTCATCAAGTCTTCCAGGCTTCTGATCCTTCTCTTCTCGCCCCTCAGTTTCCTCCTGTCTTATTGTCTGTTGCATCAGCCTGGACTGTGGGACCACATGTCGATACTTGTATACCCATACGCTGGTCCTTTATCCCTGCTTGCTTCTCACTGCCCCTGTCAATGGAGCCAAAGGGCCGCCCTCTCCACTCTTACAACCCCCTGGAATTGCTGCATCGCAAACATGCAAGGAATCCACATCCCCTTGGGTTCTTTGGGCTGCCTGGCAATCCTCTCCTGAGCTGTCAGCCCCACCTCCTAGTCCCCTCCACAGCCATTTCTAGCTTCCAGTGTTACCTTCAACCCCCCCATCCCAGCACCCCTCATCTTGTGCACCCACTGTGTCCTGAGCAAGTCAGACAGGGCCCTTGCCCTACAGGAGCCTAAAGTGAGGGACAGACAAGCAAGCATCATCAGTCTCTGGCTGTGAAGAAGGCCAAGTGCAACGCCGGGCTGCCTGCCTCGCAGGAAAACAAAGCCATTAGGTGGAAACTGCTTTCAACAACCAGCCCCACTCTGTTTGCACACCTGCGCGGCCCACAACCCTGGTCTCCTTGCTTGTTTTCTTGCTGGAGGAGGAGCCCTTCCTCCTTTACCATCACACTCTCCCTCCTCTGCCTCCTGGAGCTCCCCTTCCCTGCCAGGCCTGTCAGGGATCAGGTCCTCTCTCAAAAGTCCAACCTCTTCTTTTTCATTACCTCATCCCTTTCAGCTCCATCTCTTCCTTTTTTTTAAATTGGTCATAATATTAACTGTTTGCTGAACCTCATGCAGGTCAGTCTCATGGACAAGATTACTCACAAAGAAAAAAGGAAAGTAAAAGCATTAGTCACTCAGTTATGTCCAGCTCTTTGTGACCCCACGGAGTCCACTGGGCTCCTCTGTCCATGGAATTCTCCATGGAATACTGGAGTCAGTAGCCATTCCCTTCACCAGGGGATCTTCCTGACCCATGGATCGAACTCCAGTCTCCCGCATTGCAGGCATATTCTTTACCATCTGAGCCACCAGGGAAGCCCGTCACCAAGAACCAGCCATAAATAAAGTGGCTCTTTACCTTTGTGGGTGGGGTGGGCTTGCAGGGGGCAGGTACAACGGCAGAGAAACAGGAGCCTGGTAGGGGAGGAGAGGGTGGCCAGGCCAGAGCAGAATTGCTGTACTCATGCTGTGTATTCCAAGTATGAAGGGTGTTCATTCAGAGCATTAGAGGCTGCGGCAGCAGTGCCATCCCTGAAGGTCATCCTGCAAGTTCCAAAATGGATGGTTCTCCAGAGCTGGTCTGGAAGCTGGGTGGAACTTCCTGGAGGCTCGTGCTGACCCCTCAGCTGTGAGCAGGTGTGGGTGGCGCCGGCCGGGAAGCATCTGCAAATGCTCACATCGCCAGTGGGTCTGCCTCCAGCGCCTCCAGAGAAGAATGTCCTCTCCCCTCCTTCGCTTCCGGAAAAGCACACGAGGATATCGTTGGCAGAGCATCTCATCAAGACCCAGTGCAGAAGGGGAACCTGGGAACTCCCTGTTCCTGGGGGAGACTGTGCGTCAGGGTGGCAGGATACCTAAGTGATAATGGACAGTCCAGCGTGGCTGCTACCGGGCAAGGCTGGGGTCTGAACTCAGATCTGCAGGCCTGCCCATCCTCTGCTTCATTTCCCAAACCACACTGACCCCTGTCCAACATCCTGTTAAAGAACTTGTGTCTTTCCTGCTCCTGCCTCTTGAGAATCGTCTGAAATCCTTTCAACCATCAGAGGATGTGAAAGGCTGTGAGCCACTGACTGTGGATGAAACCTTCATGCCCTTTCCTTCTTCTGAAAGAACACTCACTATAGAATCAAACTCAAACATCAGCGGTGTCAGTTTCCAACCTGTGGTTTTTGAGGTTCTTTTAGAAGCAGAATCCTTCGTTCAAATATTATACGTAATCCCACTCTACACGGAGGGTCCTGAGGGACTGCTGGGTACCCTGCTGACCGCCCCTCTTCTGTCCTCCCTGGGCAGGGGTGGGTAACAACAGGTTCTGGAAAACAGCAAGCAGAAGGGTGGTGGGGGTGAGGACAAGATGCTTCTTATCAGCCCAGAGAATCCTGGCAAGTGGCAGAGGACTGTGGGAGAGAGTGCCAACAAAAAAACCTTTTCTAGGGCAGCGACTATACGTCTTTGGAAAGGAGTGGGGCCTTGAGGTGCAATATCTAGAAATGGAGCTAAAAAGTCGATTTTGTTCCTCTGGCTACATCTTTTCCTCGAATAGCTTTGGCCTGAGGGCGGGGGACATTGCTGATGACCAGTGTCCTGGTGTGGGGGGGCCTTCCTTAGGGATTCTCGGAGTCCACACTTTAGTGCTGTGTTCCTGCTCTAGCTCCTGCAGACCCCAACCAGGATCGATGTGCATGTGTGTATTCACTCAAGTGAGAGAGACGCTGGATCATACATTTTTCTTCATAAATTACAAATATGTGATGTATTAACACTCTGGGCCAAGACAAACGTAATTTTGGATTATTAAGTCCACATGACAAATGAATGCCTATTAATTTTTATTTATCTTGAGTGAACTAACAGGAACTAGCAATGGAAAAAAATAACTGTCTTTCTGCTCCTTTGTAGGGAACAGCTGATTTGGAGAAAAACCTAAGAAACAGTAGCATAACATCATAGAATGTTGAAATTGAGAGAAACGCTTATTTGCTCTCATTCAACAAACATGTATGGAGTATTTCCTAGGTCCCGGGGATTCAAAAGCAAACAAGAAACTGTTTCAGTCCTCAAGGAGCTCAGAGTCTTGTAGGGAGAAAGATTACTGGGGAAATTACAACAGTGGGAATTTGGTCAAGGAACATATGTTGTATGAAGTTAAAGTGGGCTCTTATGAATCCTCTTGTGCTTGGGGAGAAAGTCAAGGAAGGTTTCCTAGAGCAAGTTATATCTGCATTGGGTTTTGCTATATTAATAGGAGTTTGGCAAAAAAAGAAAAAAGTAGGGGAAAACACTCTTGTCAGAAAGAAGGAGAAAAAGGGTTTACTCAAGTAGATGAGTTCTGAAGCCAGCAGTCTAAAGGTATTGAGGTAGATGAGGAGAGACAGGGGAGGGGTCCAACCCAGAAAGCTGAGCTAATGATGGGTCAGGACTTTACCTTCATGATGGGGGGCATTCAAGGGCATAGAGAAGGGGAAAGACCACTTTGTTGGTCTTATGGAGGATTCAAGGCTGGAAGCAGAAGACTCTTGTGGAAAGATTGCAATGGACAGAGGAGGATAGAAGCTGGGCAGGGGCAATGTGAAAGGAGAAAGTTGATGGGCTGTATTAGTTTCTTTTTGCTGCTGCAACAAATCACTCCACATCATGTCAGTCTCTGCTTCCATCATCACTTCATCTTCTGTCTGACTGAGCCTCCTACATCCCGCTTACAAGGACAGTGGATATGCTACAATCCAGGATTATCTCTCATCTCAAGGCCTTAATTTAGTCACATATGCAAATTCTCTTTTACCATATCAATTAACATTCACAGGTTCCGAGGATTAGGAGGTGGATATATTTGGAAGGCAGCCTACCACAGGATGCAAGGGATTTTGTGAGATGTAGACAGTACATTTGGTGACTGACTAGGGCATGAGGGGAGCGAGAAAGGAGTGGTTGAGATAACCCCTCTGATTACTGGCTTGGGCAAGTAGATGGCGGGGCGACTGACCGAGAGAGAGAAGGAAGAATTGCAGATTTGGGGAGCAGGGTGGGAGAGGTGAAAAGCAATGAGTGCTATGTTGAACACATCAAATCTGAGATGTTCTCTGGGCTTTCAGATCTATGGAATTCAGGACAGGGGTCTGGGCAAGAAAGAAATCCTAGTCACTAACATGTAGTTGGCAATTGAAACTGGGGACACGGATACAGTAACTCAGGAAGAACACAGAAAGAAAGGTCTTTGAACTTTATGGTACATCAGAGTACTCTTGCCTGGAAAATCCCATGGATGGAGGAGCCTGGTAGGCTGCAGTCCGTGGGTCGCTAACAGTCGGACACGACTGAGCGACTTCATTTTCACTTTTCACTTTCATGCACTGGAGAAGGAAATGGCAACCCACTCCAGTGTTCTTGCCTGGAGAATCCCAGGGACAGGGGAGCCTGGTGGGCTGCCATCTATGGGGTTGCACAGAATCAGACATGACTGAAGCGACTTAGCAGCAGCAGCAGCAGCAGCAGAATCCTCTTGGGATAGGGTTGGTGGATTTAGCAAATGAAAACACAGGATACCCCATTAAATGTGAATTTCAGATGATCAACAAGGAATTTTTTTAGTATGTCTCCAGATGTGGCATGCACCTTTGGACATCCTAAATTGTATCTGCAACTCAGCTTTGAAAGCTTGTTAACAGGCATTTTCATGGGCTCCATTTTCAGAGAGTCTAGTTCAGTAGGTCTGAGGGCAAGGCCTGGGCACCTGCATTTTAACACGCTCCCCTGCAGGGTGACAAACGCTGAAGGAGAGTGACGTCGGGGGAGGGCTCAGGGGCCGACCCCAGGGATCTCAACACTCAAGGGTGAGGGAAGACAGAAGCCAGCGAACACACCTGAGAAGGGACAGATGAGCAGGAGGAAGACCCCAGGTGCTACCACGGGGGTCCCACGGTGGAGGCAGACGGGGTCCCCTGGGGTGGCAGTTCAGTGAGGAGCTGTAGGGGCACACAGGGAAGAGACCGTTGGTTGCCATCTGGGGTCAGTGGTGACCCTGGCCAAGTGGTAGACTCCTTACCGGACCCTCTCTGGGTTCCCCGGAGTCGTCTTTCTGCTGTAGGGTGTTCCTAGAGAACAGGGATAGCGCCCAGCAGGTCTCTGCTTCTCTGCCCGAGGGCTGTCTGTAATGTAGATTGACTGCAGGCAGGTACAACCTGGAGATGCAGGGAGTGTCCGCAGGCAACTCCCACCACTGGGGGATGCCACGGGGGCTCAGTGTCCCAGCCTCCACACCCCTTGGAGTTCAGCCCCCTCAGTTCCCCAGGGTGGAACCCCATGGCTCTCGTGGGGTGGACCGTGGTGGTGACCGACTCTTTAATTCACTTGTTTGGCTTTTCCTCCTTCCCTGTCCTGTTCCTCCTGGACCCCCACCCCATCCTCACTTCATGGGATCACTTCCGAATTACGTACCTGTGTCCTTGTTCAGGGTCTGCTCCCGTGCGAGCTGTGTGCTTAGTCACTCAGTCGTGTCCGACTCCTTGTGACCCCGTGGACTGTAGCCCACCAGGCTCCTCTGTCCATGGGATTCTCCAGGCAACAATGCTGGAGTGGGTTGCCATTCTCTTTTCCAGGGGATCTTCCCAACCCAGGGATCAAACCTGTGTCTCCTGCATCTCTGGCATTGCAGGCAGATTCTTGACTGCTGAGCCACCAGGGAATCTCTGGTCTGTTCTTAGGGGGACCCACACCAAGACTGCTGGAGATGACTGTTTCAATGGGGCCAGAGGGTTGATCTGAGGGTGATGGCAGAGTCGGTGGGGAGGAGTGATGGGCCCTTGAGGGGGTTCTGAAGCAGATTTGTCCCCCCTCCTCACCTGCAGCATCCAGTCCTTGGTACTTGTACCTGGTGTCCCTCCTGCAGAGCTTCTGGGGCCCCTCAATCCTGGTGGACGTTTCCCTGGGACAAACGTGCCCTCCGCAAATGTGCTGATAAGCAGATGCTGGCTCCCCTCTCCCCACCTCCCCAACAGGCCTGTTCTTCCTTTCAAAAAAACACAGACCTTCAGTGTTTTAAAGAAGCAAGGAGAGTCGCTGTATTGAGCACTGCTGTGTGTCCAGCTCTGCCATCTCTCTTAACTTTCACAACAACTCCATATTCCATATTGCAAATGGAAAAACTGAGGCTCAGGGAAACTGAGTAACCTGCAGAGGTCCTCTGGCTCAGTGGCGGTGGAGCTGGCATGTGGACATGGGTTGGCCTCTCTAGGCTGGCTCAGGCCCATGACGGGTATTTGAAGATGGCACTCACACTCAGGGGCTTCACAGGTGGCTCAGTGGTAAAGAATCTGCCTGCTGATGCAAGGGACACAGGTTTTACCCCTGGGTTGGGAAGATCTCCTAGAAAAGGAAATGGCAACCCACTCCAGTATTTTTTGGGTTTCCCAGGTGGCACAGTGGTAAAAGTATCTACCAGGTGATGCAAGAGATGAGGGTTCGATCCCTGGGTGGGAAGGATTTCCCTGAAGTAGGAATGGCCACCCACTCCAGTATTCTTGCCTGGAAAATTCCATGGACAGAGGTACCTGACAGGCTACAGTCCATAGCGTTGCAAAGAGCTGGACACGACTGAGCACACACCCCCACACTGAACCATGCTTTTGCTTTCCCTGTCCCGGCCTGTGATAGAATTTTCTCTAGCTACTTTTTCAAGAAGCCGGGTTCTCTTGAGACAGGCTGAGCCTGGGCCCTGGGCCCCTTTGTTGCAGTGCTGCAATGCTTATACTTGGATACTCCTCTGGCAACAAAATACAAAGAAACTATATGGGACTAAAAATAGCTATGTGCAAGGGGCTTCCACAGTGGCTCAGTGGTAAAGAATCCACTTGCAATGCAGGAGACACAGCAGACACCTGTTTGATCTCTGGGTTGGAAAGATCCCCTGGAGGAGTGCATGGCAGCCCACTCCAGTATTCTTGCCTGGAGAATCCCATGGACAGAGGATCCTAGCGGGCTACAGTCCATAGGGTGGCAAAGAGTTGGCCACGACTGAAGCAACTTAGCACACAGGCATGTGCAATTAGGGCAATTTCTGGGCAAAAGATACAAAGAGACCAAAAAACCAGTTGCCACTTTCCAAGAGCCTGAAGCAGAAGCTCATGTCCTCTGCTCACAACACTATCTAAGAGATGGGCAAAACACTTAAGTCACCCCTCTGGCCTGACACACACCTACCCTCACCCCATATAAGAAACCAGCTCACGCCCTACGCCCTACTCGGGGAGCAGACCAGCAAGGAAATCTGTTTATTCTTACTCTACCTTGTTGTAGCAGGAGCCCCAGTAAAGCCTTGCCTGAATTTCTTGTCTGGCCTCTAGTCAATTTCTGTTGACTGGGGAAAGCCAGAACCCTAGTCAGTTACACTCTGACCTCTCACTTCTTGGGTAACACTCTCAGTCTCTGTTCCTAGTGAAATGGTAATTTTCCAAATGAAGTCCATGACCCAGAGGTGATAACCCCTGTTGGCCGGAACTCTATACCTCTAACTTCCATCCCAGGATGACGTTCACTTCTGAAGCATCCCTGAGTGGGCTCATGTGATACTTTGAGGCTGCCTAAAACCCTTGGGTCTTTTTCATATGGACTGCAGCCAAGTCATGATGCTCCTGGGGCTGTTCATCACTTTGAACCCAAATGCAGGCACTGACATTTGTTAGGACTGGGGTTTTCATGGTTGGAGCTAATATTACAAGGTAAGAGTGTGATAACTCCTGACCCCCAAGTCCATCCACAGAGCCCTCTACAGGGTTTTTCTAAAACTCAGTGTGATCAGGCGTCACCCTAGCTCAGGATCCCCAGGGTCTTTCCATTCCTGGAGGATAAGGTCCAGAGAGACCTTCAGAGGTCTGTTGGCCACAGTCGCCCACAGTGTTTGAGGGGCCATCACCGCCTCCTCTGGGCATTTGCACATGCTTTTCCCTCTGCCTGGGGCCCCCTCCCCACTCCCTGTTTCTGGATAATTCTTTCTTTTCCTTCCACTCCGAGAGCATTTCCTCCTCTCAGCAGTTGTCCTTGATACCCCTCTCCCCACTCTCGCCCCAGTTGATGGGAGTGAGTCCCGTTGTCCCGTGTTGTCAGAGCCCCACCTCTTGTCTCAGCTATAAGGGCCCAGCCCTGAGTCATGAGTCACAAGTCTTTCTTGAGTCCTCCAAGCCCTAGTCTTGACCTTGAGGACACAGAGATCAATGCACCACCTACCTGGGTCTGGAGGAGTTTACCATGAGATTGAGGCAGGATCAGGCCAGATGGAGTGGCGTGCTGGTCAAGTTAAGCCCGGATGCTCTGGGAAGCAGCACAGGGAAGACAGGCAGTCAAGGAGGGCTTCCTGGAGGAAGAAGTGTTGAAGTGGAGTTTTAAGATCTTGGTAGGATACATGATTATTGAATGATCATTCTTGCCTGGAGAATTCCATTGACAGAGAAGCCTGGCAGGCTACAGTCCATGGGTTTGCAAAGAGTTGGACACGACTGAGTACACACACACACACACAGGAAACATGAGACCAGAAAGGGAAGGAGGAAGATGTTTTCCCAGCTACAATCCTGAGGAAGCAAAGCAAACTGGGACCTGCAGCAGGGTTCCCAACAATCCTGCACCAGCATGTTTTACAGATGAGAACAGAGAGCTCTAAGAGGGTGGAGGACTCACCAAAGGCCACACAGCACCGGTCAGAGCCTGGCGCACAGTAGTTGCTCTGTATAGAGGCAAGAAAGGGCTGATGACTGACCACAGGAGTGAATAAGTGAGTGAGTGAGTGAATGAAGGATAGAATTTAAGCCCAACATGTCCGTCTCTCAGCTCAAGCTCTGGTCGGTCCTGAACCAGGTCATCTGAATTCTCTCCACCTCCATAAGAATAATAAAACCCTAACTATGGGGAGAATAAACTCTACTGCTTTCCCCTGTGCTGGATATGTCAGTTGCTTTCAGAAAAGCCATCTCTTTCCTCAGTCCATTCCTCTGAGCCAGGAGCCCACAGGCCACACACTTCCCCCGCTTCTAGAACCTTCTCTAACTGCTCCTGGGGCAGCTCCGCACCACCTCCACAGCTGCCCTTTTGAAGATGCTATTTGGTTTTCCTGCCTTCACGTCTATCATTTTCTCCAGGAAAATATTTATCTTCCCATTACTTTAATCATGGCTCCCGGGTCCGGCAGGGAGGCCTTGGAGGAGAATTCGCCCTGTTTTTTGTTTGCTGTACTGGGAGAACAAACAGGCTTGTTTGACTTACCTGCATTTTCCCAGTAGGTGGACCCCTTGGAGCAAACACGGAGTAGCCTTGCCTCCTGCCCCTTGGACCTGAGTTGACCGTGGAGTGTTTACATCATTTAAAGGGAAAGGGCTGGGAAGCTGAACTCTGGCGGCGACCCTCCCAGCGGATGCCGACCATCCAGAATCCCAAGAAGTCTTGGTTAGCAATGAAGTCTGCTTGCAATTTGGTATAGGATGCCTCTCTGGGGCCACGATTGCCTCCTTCCAGCTCTGGCTGCCCTCGCCTGCCTGTCTCTGGTGGGGGATATACAAGCAACCCCTGCATCTCAATTCTAGAAAAATAAAAGACCCAATCAAAAAGTGGGCCAAAGAACTAAACAGACATTTCTCCAAAGAAGACATACAGATGGCTAACAAACACATGAAAAGATGCTCAACATCACTCATTATCAGAGAAATGCAAATCAAAACCACAGTGAGGTACCATTTCACGCCGGTCAGAATGGCTGCTATCCAAAAGTCTACAAACAATAAATGCTGGAGAGGATGTGGAGAAAAGGGAACCCTCTTACACTGTTGGTGGGAATGCAAACTAGTACAGCCACTATGGAGAACAGTGTGGAGATTCCTTAAAAAACTAGAAATAGAACTGCCTTATGACCCAGCAATCCCACTGCTGGGCATACACACTGAGGAAACCAGAATCAAAAGAGACACGTGTACCCCAGTGTTCATCGCAGCACTCTTTATAATAGCCAGGACATGGAAGCAACCTAGATGTCCATCAGCAGATGAACGGATAAGAAAGCTGTGGTACATATACACAATGGAGTATTACCCAGCCATTAAAAATAATACATTTGAATCAGTTCTAATGAGGTGGGTGAAACTGGAGCCTATTATACAGAGAGAAGTAAGCCAGAAAGAAAAACACCAATACAGTATACTAATGTATATATAGAATTTAGAAAGAAGGTAATGATAACCCTGTATGCGAGACAGCAAAAGAGACACAGATGTATAGAACAGTCTTTTGGACTCTGTGGGAGAGGGCGAGGGAGGGATGATATGGGAGAAGGGCGTTGAAACATGTAAAACATCATATGTGAAATGAATAGCCAGTCCAGGTTTGATGCATGATACAGGGTGCTCGGGGCTAGTGCACTGGGATGACCCAGAGGGATGGGATGGGGAGGGAGGTGGGTGGGGGGTTCAGGATGGGAAACACGTGTACACCCATGGTAGATTCATGTTGATGTATGGCAAGACCAATATAATATTGTAAAGTGAAAAAAAAGAAGTGTAGTATATAAAAATAATATGTGTAGAAATTTAGGACGTGGGACAGCTACCATGTATGGCAAAACCAATACAATATTGTAAAGTAAAATAAATAAATTAATTAAAAATAAATTTAAAAAATAAATAAAGGGAAAGGGCTTCCCTCAAGCCAGGCTGGCGTGGGCCAAGCCGTTCTTGCTGGTTCACCTCAAAGCACATGTTCCTATCTCCGTATGAGGTGCCTGAGCTGGGCCTGAGGACCTCTTGAGGTTAGGAAGCTTTCCATCTTCTTCAAATAGCAGCCTGACCCTGTAATACCTCAGTGGACTGAGGTAAGAGTGAGACTTCAAAATGAAAGGGTTCTAGAGATGATGGGTGGGGTTAGGTGCATGGGCTGTGACCAGGAAGAAAATGGACTTTGTGGGTGTGCAAGGGCCCTGTGTCTGGAGCCAGACAGATCTGGTGAACTTGAGTTACGGGTAAGCTTCTTGTTACGCCTGTGTTGCTAAGGACTGCGCTGATACTTCATTTATTCTACGTGTGTTCAGTGAGCACTTCCTCTGTGCTGGGTATGAGGATATATCAGTGAACCAAACAGGTAATGTTCTCTGCCCTTGGAACAGCGTTCCAGTGGAAGAAGTCAGGCAAACATAAAACATAAGAAAAATACATAGCAAGTGAAAAGAGGGCCGAAAAATCAAGCAGGATAAGGGTGAGAGGAAGGTCTTATAGATGGGAATTGCAGTATAAACAGGGTGGTCCAGGTAGGTCTCCTGGAAAAACTGAAATTTGAATAAGGACTTGAGGTAGGAGAGGTGGTTGATTCTAGGCATGTCTGCTTCCAAAGCCCAAACTCATAAGCCTACACCCCTCTTTCCCAGATGAATGAGACCAGGGTGTTGGATGCATACTAGTGCTTGGTGAGTGTTTGTGCATTTCGCTCCCATCCTTCTTCCTTGTAGGGTCTCCTGGGCACTCACCCACTGGAGAGGGTGGGGAGGTGGCAGGTGTGAGGGCAGGGCTCATCCTTAGAGAAAGGTGTGGGCAAAAAGTGGTGGGGAAGAGGGGTAGGCAGCCACCGAGATGGACGGCTCATCTTGAGGGCAGAGTGAACTCTGGTTGCGGAGTGGACTTAACCCCGAGAGGGATGGGTCCAGCTGGAAAGGTCAGGTTCAGACAGCAATGTTCACTGTCCTCTGTAAATTTGTCCTGGAGACAAATGAAACGCATTTATTGAAAGCCTGCTAGGGGACCTGTGCTTCAAGGCGGTTTCCCATATATGTCATTCTCACAACGCTTCTCTGAGGCAGGAAATATTATCTCCATTTTACAGCTAGGAATACTAAAGCTCTGAAGTTGAAAAGCTTATGTGCTGCTGACTGTCTGGGATATAGATCTGGACTTGTCTGATTCCACAGACCAGTCAGTTTTCACATCACTGTCATTATCAACTTCCCCATCTGAACAACCACCAGCAACATCACTGTCATCATCACCGTCAACATTACCAAGAGCGTGAGCATCGTTATCACTGTCAATACCACCAAAGTCTCCATCTACCTCACCTACGACATCCCGTCAATGGCCCCATGACCACTGGCAGCTGGGGAACAGTCTGATAGGTAACTGGGCTTAGGGGAAATCAGATCAT
The DNA here is from genome assembly GCF_014754425.2 of Oryx dammah. Classification (NCBI taxonomy): domain Eukaryota; kingdom Metazoa; phylum Chordata; class Mammalia; order Artiodactyla; family Bovidae; genus Oryx; species Oryx dammah. The sequence goes on along the minus strand of NW_024080602.1, from coordinate 1,820,957 downwards.
CTCTCTCAGCTTCAGCTTCCTTATCTATAAAGTGGGATAATCGTATTTCCCTCAGAAGGTAGGAGAGATGCTAACATCAGTCTTCTGTTTCCTGCATCTTACTGAAACTGTTCTTCTCGAGATCATCAGTGACCTCCACAACTGTCGTCACGATACTCGCCCCCCTTGGGGAATTGAAGGCAATTGACCACTTCCTCTTCCTTTGCTTCTCCTAGTTTTTATGACACTCACTTCTTGGTTTTCCTTCTAACTCAACGATTCCTCCTCTTTTGCTGGCTCCATCTCTTCTACTGTACCTCTAAATGTTTGAATGTTCCAAAGCTTGGATCTAAGCCCTATACTGTCTTCATCCAAATTCTTCAAGGGCTTCCTCCCTGGTCCATGCAACCATCGTGACCCCTGGGGAACACTACAATGACCCTCACATGAGCAGGGGACAGCCAAGGAAGTGGACCCTAAGGTAGGCTGTGGAGCCCCTCTGAGGAAGGAAGACCCCTTCCCAGGTCCATCGGGACTAAAAGCAACCTTCTCAAGGAGGAGTTGTAGGGCTAATCCTGAGCAGAAGTGTTTGCAGGTAGTTTGAGGGGCCTCTGCCTCTCAAATCCGCATCCTTTTGACTTTTCTTGCTCATTCAGTATGCATTGTCTCAGGAGATCAGAGCCCTTGGGCTCCTTCCTCCTCCAGACAGATCCACCCTGAGATGCCAGGGACAGAACCCTCTTAGAAAGTGGCCCCCACCATCCAGGGGGCGGGGCTTCTCATTTAGGAGAGAACTCAGCAGAGAGCTAGAGACCCCCAGTTGAATGGCTGGGGATATTCACCAGGACTCTTTCCTGGAAACTCTGAAATAGCACCCCTTGGGGGGCTACTGTTTCCACCCACACGTTGGCCCTATCCTGAGACAGATGGTCCCTGTTGGGCTGTTCTCATGCAAACGAGCAGAGGTATGCTTTTAGGGCCTCTTGGCCTCAGGAGCATGATGGATCCAATGCCAGGAGAAGCAGATTGCCTACCCCTTATTTTGGGGGCTGTGGGTGGACGGCTTTGAGAGGTGCTCTCTTCCAAGAATGTGTTTTCCCTTTCATCTTCAGGATGCGATGCACTTCACTCTCTGCTCTTTTGAGGCTGACGTGAGTGTGAGATTGCTTGGGGGAGTGGGGGTAACACCTGGGCTGCCTCTGCCCTCACCACTCACTGAAATGGGGGTGGCTAAGTCACTTTTGGCCTCATCCTTTGAGCCCTTTGCTTAGGGCTGCCTCACTGGAAACACTATTGTCTGCTCCCTTCAGCCAGATTATTATTCCTAAAATGGCTTGGTGCTGTTGGGCCATTCCCTGGCTCTAAAACAATCCAAAATCTCTTGTCACCCCTGGAATAACGTCCCTGGCTTCAGTTTCACCTTCAAGCTCCCTACAATTTGGCCTTCATCAGCTTTTCCAACTACATCCCTCGTTCCTTTTCCACCAAGGTCTTCCCTCCAGGCAGACAGTCTGCCTTCTTTCACAGAGGGCGCCGGCATCACAGCTCTCCCCACACCAAACTGTGGTTAAAAGGCTCTCTCCCATCCCCTTCTTATCTGTCTAAACTTCTTGTTTTCCCAGACCTCAAACTTTGGTCCTGCCCCCTCCTTCTTTGGTCCCTTTACTCATTCACTCCCGGCCCCACTGGACCACCCGGGCCTTCCATGGGTTAGTCTGACCACCTGTGACTTCCCCATTGAGGAGGGTTATTTACAAAGGGGCCATTTACCAAGGTGCTGTCAGGGATACAGTTACCTAGGGCTAGTCACAGTTGGGCTATTGCCATTCCTAGGCCTGCAGAAAGGAGGGGAAGCTGCTCACAACACTTGCAAGGGGAGAGTCCCACGGAGAAAAAGGGATTGTGAGTTTCCAGAAGAGAGGCAGTCTGCTGGGGGAGAGCTCTTGGGGAGTGAGGAGGAGATTGAATACTTAGACCTCAGCCTCCATTTTCCAGCCTCCTGCTGGGGCTTGCTGTTGGCTGAGGCCATGAAGAATCCAGAGGGCAAGGGTGCCCATTCTGTAGTCCCCATAAGCCGCCCCCCAGGACAGGCCACTGAGTGGGAGGGCAGAGAGGATCCTGGACTATGCTTTATACCTTAGACCTCCAATGGGTAAGTGGTGAGAATGTTGAAAGTTACGAAGAGAAAGTTTCTTAAGATCAAGCTGTTCAGCTTCACTTTACAGATGGGAACATGGAAGCCCAGAGAGGATTGATGCTGGTCTGGGACCACACAGTAAGGGAGTGTCAGGGATGAGCTCAGAGTGAGTGTGAGCCAAATAGTTCATTAATAAGTTGGTTCCTTGGAATTACTACATAATAAATTACATTATAGGATTCTGAGTTGAAGTCTTACTGGCCGCAATGGCCATGCTTGGTAACCAGTGAGATGCCCTAGTTGAGGGGGGTCTATTTTTAAGGGGTGGTTGACACCTCCCAGGGAAGACATTCATCATGAAGGGAGAGGTCATTAGCAATGCCTTTGACCCAGCTGTAAGTGATCAGAGGTTCTGGTTTCTCAAGGTTCTGGTTCTATACCTTGCTCCCCGGTTGAGTCCCATGGAGGATAGTAGGCGCGTGCGTGTGTGTGTGTGTGTGTGTTCTGGTTTCTCAAGCCTGTTCCATACCTTGCTCCCTGGTTGAGTCCCATGGAGGATAGTAGGCGTGTGTGTGTGTGTATTTTACAGAGAGGGCTTTTACCCCAACATACCTCACTTTAACTCTCCACCCACTTTCCCTCTACTTTTTAATGAAAAATTAAAGTAATTGTAGTGTTTCACAATCCTGAGACATTCATATGTACTACTCTTTTACACAACATGCTTGTGATGGAGCGAGGGCAGGGATTATTGCATCCTATTGTCTGATGAGGAAATGAATTCAGGGAGGCCAAATACATGGTCCAAGCTCCCAAATGTGGAAAGTGATGGAACCAAATAGCAGGCTTGACTCTGAAGACCAGGCCCTTTGGATGGGACCACATCTGGTCACCTCCCTCCACAAACACTGCTTTTTATCAGTATCTTCTCCTATTTTTCCTCTTCCTCCTTCTCCAGCTCTTCCTTCTCATCTCCACCCTCTTTTCCCCATCTCCACCTCTCTTTTTCTGAAAAGCCAAACTTCTTTCCAGTCTGGTACACCCAAAGCATTGTTTCAGGGACTTTCTTGCTTGTTTCTTAATATTAAGAGTGGCTATGTGGATCTCTTTATTGGCAGACCCTCTGCCTCCATGGAGAGAGTAACTAACTGGGTGCCTTTCTGCTTCTTGTACCCACCAAAGTGTTGTTTGCAGACAATACACAGAAATTACAAGCAACGTAAGTCTTTAAGCAATCTTTCCTTGAAACAATTAGATTCTGACATCTGTTTACTGTTTAATTATCTTCTGACTGAGGAAATGGAAAAGTTGACAAATAGTTTAACCCAACAAAAATCAGGTTCTTTTTCTTTTTTTGTCTTTGTAAACGTGTTTACAGAGCACCGATCTGCCAACCTCTCCTAGCCTCTCTGGGGCACTGGCAAAAAAACATAGACAAATATTTATATTCCATGAACTCAAGATGGTTTTCATATTGTTTCCATGTTTAACTGATTTCAAATGAACGACAATGGCCCTTAATGTGGTTTACAAGAATTTGCCATTAATTTTCACTTAAAATTGGATCCAGCTGGTAGGTATGCCTACCCTTTATTCCAGTTCTTAATGATTTGCCTTCCTAAAACATGGGCTGCTTCCCACTGGCTGATTGGCACCACAACTTAGTGGGGGCATCCGTCTCCTATTACATGTGAACAAAAATGAAGTTCAGCAAATTGTTCCTATTTCAGAGCTTCTTGCACATTGATTTGAGGCAGGCGACTGGGGAAACTCAGTGAAAGCCGTGAGAGTGAGCCTGACTTGGCACACCAACCATCCCTTCCTGGTAGCAAAGATGTTGGCTCCGGCTCTCAGCGGGAGGCAGGGTGGGGTTGCCCAGGCATGTAGGAGAGGTTCAAGGTCTCAAAGCACTTTAAAAAACTTCTGTTGTCTTTCTAGCTTAGTTTTTGAGTGCCTCAGTATGATGTCCTAGGTTCTTTGTGAGGTTTCAACTTTTCCTTCCTTTGGTCTGAAGCACTGATGTGAATGGTGGAACAGAGATAGACCTGGACAAAAAGAGAAGAGTTGAGCCAGAGGAACAGGATTCTGCCCTTTGGGGATGTCATTTAACCTTGGTGGGATTCAGTTTCTGGTGAATCAGTGTAACTAGATAATTGCATATTTTTGTAGGGTATAAATGGTGAATTGGTTGGCAAGTTGGGAGAACAGCCTTAAAAGGGAGGTAAGGTCCACCTATGAATAAAGTATGGTGGGAGTGGGTAGGAAGTAGGTTTCATGTTCATATTAACTCCAAGAGAAAGAGTGAGTTCCTGGAGAACATCGTGAAAGATGAAGCAGCTCCTTCTGAACTCAGTGACAAAGAACTCCCTGACTGGTTGGCAGTGTCTGCCCTGGTTGCTGGGAATGGAATGGCAACACCCATGCCAGGTATTCACCATTCGTGGATTGGATGAGCTTCAGAGGACCTTTGATTCTATTTTTGTGATAAGGAATAATTGCTAACCTCTCTCTCTGGAGACTGAGATCTAAAGAGCCAGACAATGAGGCCTAGAGCAGTGCTTCTCAAACTTGAATGTGCACACTTGAATCTTGTCAGAAAAGAATCCGTAGGTCTGGGGTAGGGCCTGCATTTCTAACCGTCTCCTGGGTAACGGCGACGCTCTTGGTCTGGGGGCTGCACTTTGAACAGTGGATCCCAGGCAGCGCTCTGGACCTGCGGCCGTGCCTCTTCACTGCAGCCTTAATGGCTTCCACGTGCAGCCGACGTTCATTAAGCACCGTCTGTGTATATGCTCCTTTCCAAGGATTTTTCACAGATCATTTAATTTATTCCTTCAGACAGCCTTTTGATGTTGGACAGATTATTTCCCACCCACTTTTTTTTTTTTTTTTTTTTGAGTTTTAAGTTATTTTGCAGGTGCAGTGGGTTTTACTGCTTAGCCCAGGGTCTATATATGGCAGAGCTGGGACTCACCCCTGCACCTACCTGGCCCTTTGAGGACCTAACACAGAAACATAATCGTAGGACTAATGGTGCGAGTGCCCTTAACTCAAATGGGGCAGCTCTTGGAGCTGTGCTAGGGTATTGGCCTGATGCCAAATGTGCCCTCAGATCACAGAAAGCCAAGTTCTGCCTCGGTGACTGCTGGCTCCACCATTGCCGACGGTCATTAAGGCTGGCAGGAAACATCCCGTGATCCTGGGTTCCTGGGAAAGAGCCTCTTTGACCTTATGAGGGTTTTGGAGCCAGACAGACCCAGGTCGGAATCTAGCCATATTATTTGACCTTGAGCAAGCTGCTAAATCTCCCTGAGTGAAGGGCCTCTCACTTGTTAAAAGAGGATGGTAAACATACTTGCCTTTCAAAGTTGTTGGGAAGACGGAAATTAATAATGCAGTAAAGTGGATGATATGGTGCATAGTGTAGATAGAATACTCAATTTCCCCCTTTTGCCCTTCTGAAAACTGTGATGGTTTAATTTTTGCTATTCACTGCACAAATAGAACCATTTTAGATTTTCTTTCAATGCAATGGCGTTACCTGTAAAACTAGGTTCAAAGTAGAAGTTTACTGTGGCACCTCACCCACATACAGTGAAACAGGAAATTGTATTAAGCACGAAATATCATTTTTTTCCTGTAGAACAAAAAAATAACTATTTAAACAAACGTCAAAACTTATACCCTAAAGTAAAACATGTCAGCACCACGAGATATTCAGTCAACACAGACAAATTTGAAAATGAGAAGCAAACTTCGAACGTCTCCGTCGTGACATTAGCAAAACCATCGACAAATTTTGCAGCTTCTGCTGTCTTGTGTCTGCAGTGAGTGCTGTTATTTCTGTTAAACTTTGTTGTCACAGTGTTCCTTAAATAGTTTTTAATTGGTTTTCATTTGGAGAAAGAATGTTCTGCTTAAGATACAGGGGCAGGGATTGTCAAAAATAAAAGGAACAGATAATATTCTATGGAAAAACGCGTAGACATGCTGTCCCATTCTTTATACTCCCTTGGCAAATATGTGGATATTTTCAGTTTTGTCGATTTCACTGGTTAATGATTTTTCACAAAGCAGTGCTTTAATTGGTAATGCTTCTAATGGGTCACTGGGACATTTATTTTTCACCTTCTGTGTGTTCTTCACTGTGGACTTTTCACCCATGTGAATTAATTAGCATGGCAGAAAAAATGCAAACAAGTCAGCCATTGCATTTAGCCCTGAAATTTTAGGTCTATTTAGGTAATTAAGGTTATCAATTAACTTGTGGGAAAAGGATAAGCCTTATAAGTGAGTGAAAGTCACGTTCAGTCGTATCCAACACTTTGTGACCCCATGGATTATACAGTCCATGGAATTCTCTAGGCCAGAATACTGGAGTGGGTAAGCTTTCCCTTCTCCAGGGGATCTTCCCAACCCAGGGATCAAACCCAGGTCCCATGCATTGCAGGCGGATTCTTTACCACCTGAGCCACAAGGGAAGCCCAAGCCTTATAAGATCTTTAAAAAACATTGCTGACAATCAAAGTACCCTCATGGCAACACTCAGCAAATAAACAGGTGGAAGCAAATGATGCAGAAATCTTGTTATCATGGTATTTTGGCACAATGTCAGCCAAAGCAGTCTTTCTGTTTTTTAAATTTGAGAAATACAGTCAGAATTTTTTTCACTTGTCTTTTAAGATATTATCATAGTTCTGTATGCATGAATTCCTGATTCCATTAAAGAATTCTGCTTCCTTTCAGGTAAGGGAACAATGGTAGCTCTGCTAGCCATGTCTCTGCAAATGTCAACTCAGGTGCCCACATTCTTTTAGCTATGAAGGCAGCAGAGGTCACTATGCTTTCCTAGGAACTGCTGTGAAAGTGAATGTATTTGTCGCTCACTCATGTTCGACTTTTTGCGACCCCATGGACTGTAGCTCGCCAGGCTCCTCTGTCCATGGAGTTCTCCTGGCAAGACTACTGGAGTGGGTTGCAATTTCCTTCTCCAGGGGAACCTCCCAACCCAGGGACTGAACTCAGGTCTGCTGCATTACAGGCAGATTCTTTATCATCTGAGCCCCCAGGGAAGCCCAGAAGCTGCTAAGGATGGCAGAAGAATAGCCCTAGACTCATTACATGTAGCGTTTCAGGCATGCCACACTCTGTTCAAATGGCATCTGGCATAAAATATGTATTAGAAACATTTCTTTCCAAACTGAAGTAGACCTGAATTATGCAGGGGAGAATTGACAAGTACAGTGACCACGGTGATCTATCTCCACTTAGGTGCTATGTAATGTGTTCTTGCATTTGCTTAGCCAATAAGATACAAAGAGGCAGGATTTGAGTGTTCCAGTCTAACAGACTGAAGTCTATATTTATGACTCCATAGGTAATTGGCTATGGGATAGATAAGCTTGAATATTAATGGGATTTTTCTCATTTGATTGTCATGGAAGCCAGAGAGAAAATCTACTCAACTAGAGCTTTGTTTATTCACCAGTTGTGCCACGTGTATATAAAAGCCACAGTTGTGCGGTCACCCAGCTACATCATGAGACTCTTAAAGGGCTGGTTCCATGGAAACTTTCAAAGCACAAGGGACCTTGAAATGGGGCCTTATCCTAGTTTGACGTGGGTTCCTTGGTTTCCCACTCTCACAGTTCTGACTCCTACGATGAAAGCCTCCCTTGCCTGGTGGAGCAGCTCCGGCTCCAGCTCCCCTGACCCAGAGTCCCTCTCCAGGGCCTCGCCATCCTGAGCAGGACTTTGACTGTTCTGCCTCTATTCCTCTGTCTGGTCTTCTGTACTCTGAGTTTCTCTTCTCTGCTGCATCAATCCTGCTTATCCTTTAAGACACAGCTGCTGCTGCTGCTGCTAAGTCGCTTCAGTTGTGTCCGACTCTTAGCCACTCCATGGACTGCAGCCTACCAGGCTCCTCCATCTATGGGATTTTCCAGGCAAGAGTGCTGGAGTGGGGTGCATTGCCTTCTCCGTTAAGACACAGCATAGACCCTGTATAGGTCAGGGTCCTGGCAAGAAAGTGACAGATGAAGCATCAGACAGAACAATTGAAGAGCACTAAAGAAGGGACCATTTAAGGGGTCCCTTGGCTTGGGCTCAGGGGAAGAACAAGAGCTACTGCAGCCCTTGGGGTGTGCTGGCAGCTGGGAGCTGCTACCATCCCTGGCTGGAAGGGGCGAGAGGAGGGAGTGTTTACTAGAAGCACGAGAGAAGCTCGGCTGCAGGTACGACTCACACCTTCACTAGAGGAAGCTGGTCACTGCCAGCACTCCACCCAGCAGAGAGGAAGCCAGAGGGACGTGGAGACCTGCTCTTCTCTTCTGGCTGCTGTGGTGCAGCTTGGTGGTGGAGGAAGCCAGGTCCTCCATGCTGCCTTCAGAGGTCAGAGCAGGGCGGAGGAGGCTGGAGCCTGGCCAGGGAGTGCCCTCGCCCTCTCCCAGGGGAATCTAAGCCAAGAGGTGGCTCTCTTGTCCCTGCCCACCCAGGAGCATGTTTGCCCCTGGAGGAACTGGAACACCTTTTGGTATTTTCAGTGTATGCTGTCTCCCCGCTTATGCCCTGACATGGGCACCTTCACTTATCCTTTGTGCTTTTCTCATATGGAAGCAACCAAACATCCTGAGATTTCTTGGTCACATCAGTTTTGAGTGTTCTGTTCCTTTGTTGCCTCCCCCAGGGCATCTGGACCTGGGCCTGGGATGTTGGTGGATATTCAGGTAAGGCTGAGGATTCTGAGGGTCCTGGGCCTGGTGTGGGGAACTTTCACCAGACATAGCAGGAAACCAGAGCACAACAATTGGTAGAAAGAAGCTAAAGGTCAACTCAGGAGGAGCAGTTGGTGTGAGGGGAATGGGGAGTGTCACCAAAAGCCAGGGATCTGAGAGAGGGGTTGAAATGGAATGTGACTTGGGAACACAGAGCCAGGGGGACCTGAGCAAGCAAGTCACCACCAGGGTGACAGCAGGAGGGGTGGGGAGGAGGTTTGGATGCAAGTTTGGAGAGGGTGCCAGAGCTGTAGTCTAGACCTTGATATTCAATATGGCAGCCACTGGCCATGGGTGGCTATTTTCATTTAAATTAACTAAACTTTACTAAAATTAAAAATTCAGTTCCTGGGTCTCATTAGACACATTTCAAGTGCCCTACTGTGTTGTTCAGTGCAAGTTAGAACATTTTCACCATCATAGAATTTTCTATTGTACAGCCTGCTCCAGAAGGTCCTGGAGATTTTAGGGTCCCAACAATGCCAACCCCTCATAAACCTGTTTGTTTGCTTTGATCTACTCATATCTGTCTTACTATCACATAGACCTGGTTTCAAATCTTCACTTTGCTAGTGAGTCAGCACGTGATGAGGCTCGAGTTTTTTCATCTAGAAAACGAAGATAATAATAGAGGGCTAACTGATTGAGGATTGAAAGTTGTCTTAAATGGTCAGATCTACTACATGAGCTGTTTAATAAATTTCAGTTCCCAAGCTCCCTTGCGACGACAATGCTGTTAAAATCGTTAAGAGCTTCGTTTATTAAGATCTGTTTCTGCTGGCGCTGTGCTAAACAGTTTATTGTGATTGTCTCACTTAATCCACACAATAACTCTGTAGGCAGATAGCATCATTGTTCCCATTTTGCAGATAAGGAAATGGAGCCTCAGAGAGATGAAAGCATTTGCCTGATATCACGCAGTGGTGAAGCTGAATTTCTGTGTTCTTAACTGTCACACATTGTTCTTTGCCGTTTCCTATGTCTTATCTAACTAACCAGGCTGCTAAGAACATCATCTTGGGCTTCATTTGAATCCTGCTTCAAGCTAGCAGGAGCCCAGACTGGTGCTTGGTTGTTAATTGGCACATCAATTTTGATAAACTGTAATAAAAACATTGATAATTTCTTCAGCCCTGATTATTGACTTTAACATTCTCGCCTCCACAGCTGTCTTGAAAACAAATCCAGGAACGCTCAGTCTTTGTCTTTGATTAAGAGCAGAGCTGGTAGAGGACTAAAATCCAGGAGATTTTAGGATCACCATGACCTTGGATGCAGAGGGAAGAGATTAGTTCTTGTTTGAGGAGACTTGAAAAACTCAGAAAGGAAGTACTGAGATCATGCCTGGCTTTTGACTATAAGCAGCTAGAAAGTAGAATCTCTGTCCTGGAGAAATCGTTTGTACGCTTGGAATTTCAGGTTCTTTAACTGAAAGAGACTAAGCCCTCCCTGCCCTGTGGGTAGTCTTGAGGACTGAATGGGAATTTAGGACCCATACACAGGGATGCCCTCGGTAAACGTGCCTTGTTTCCACTCCAGATAGCTTCCTGGTCACCCTGATCTTTCTGTTAGTGAAAGGGAAGGAACTCATTGTCTGCACCACACATGTTCAAGGAAACTGAAGTTGTGTCCTGGGAGTTATACAACTGATGTTAATTTCTACCTTGATTAGAAAGTCTCTTATTTCTTCCTTAATTTACTAAGATAAACTAGAACTGCAGAGGGACAGACTCCCAAACCTCATCACACCTCCCAGCCTCCCCCAGAGTTGGATCCTGGCTTCCTACCTCCCTGGTGACCACACGGTCTGCTGGCCAGCACCTGGATGATGGTACCAGGAGGGAGGCACTGAGATGGTTTAAAGGATAGAGAACAACACGTGAGAACTCATTTAGGACTGGGGTAGTGGGGAGGTGATGAAGACTGGGAGGCTCCCGAGGCAGTGAATCCAAGTTCCTCTGCAGCCTGAAGTTAGTGACATCAGCCTGAAGAGAAACCTGGGTTCACTGGTCTCTCCCCACCTCCTCCTCCAGTCTCTCAACAGGTTATTTCCTCTGGTGAATCCCATCATGAGCTGTTTTTCCCTGGGTTATTATTTGGGGTCTGTGGGGGAATTTTGACTACCCTGGATGGGAGTCACCACATTGTCTGAAAAGACCATGTTGACTAAGTGTTAGGTTCAGTGACATTATCTCCAAGCAGGTCGGGTGTGGCAGCTTGGTGTGGGAAGTTCTGATTTTAGACTCAGATTTCCCTGGTCTCCAGTCTTGGCTCTAATAGGAGCTGAGTGTCAGCTAGGCAGGTCCTTCAGCTCTTTGATATTTTGGAGCACCAGCTCTGTACTGCAGTTTCACAGAAGCTGTACCTTCTATTGGTCTTCCCTGGTGGCTCAGAGGTTAAAGCATCTGCCTGAAATGCAGGAGACCCGGGTTCAGTCCCTGGGTTGGGAAGATCCCCTGGAGAAGGAAATGGCAACCCACTCCAGTACTCTTTCCTGGAGAATCCCATGGAGGGAGGAGCCTGGTAGGCTACAGTCCATGGGGTCGCAAAGAGTTGGACATGACTGAGCGACTTCATTCACTTCACTATACCTTCTATTCTCAGAAGCCTGATGTGGGTGATAGTATTCCCATTTTACAGATGGTGAAACTGAGTCTTTTGGAAGTGAAGTGACTTTCTCTCTCCTTCCTTCCTCTCCTCCCTCCTCTCTTTCCTTCCCCTTCCCTCCCTCCCTCCCTCTTTCCTCCCCTCCCCTCCTTCCTTCTTCTCTCTTTTCTTTAATTTTTACTGGAGTATAGCTGCTGTACAATATAGTGTCCTTTTCTACTTACAGCAGAGTGAGTCAGCGGTAGCATACATATGACCCCTCTTTTTTGAATTTCCTTCTCTTTAGGTCACCACAGAACATTGAGTAGAGTTCCCCATGCTATACAGTAGGTTCTCATTAGTTATTTATATCTTATTATATCCCTCCTCTTCTTGATCACTCTATCACTCTTCCAGATATGCTTTGAGTGCCTGCTAGTTCTACCTACATCATTACCTTTAAATATACTTTTGAGTTCAAAGACCCCTACTTGGGCTACTTAACGGTCTGCACCTGAGACACGCTCCCTTGGGCTGTAGGTCAGCTTTGTTCTCCCCAGGGAGTGGGATGGCCCTCGCAGGAGGGCAGTCCTGTCTCTCCTCTGCACAATCAGGCACGGGTGCTCACAGCCAACTGAGTTGCTTCCCCCCTGACTGTGGACCCCTGTCCAAAGTTCTACATCCCCCATGGCAGAGAGACTCTGTGGTAAGTCCCTCATGGAGCTATGGCCCCTGGTGTGACTGCTGGTTTTCACCAGGCTTGGCCATCACCCAGATCCCCTTGGAGGAGGAGATGAAGGCTTCATCTGGACTCTGGCAAGGACCCAAACCAAGGCAATGGAGAGAGACTGCGGGGAAACTTTTCAAAGCCGGTGTTCTTGACCTTCGTCTAGTCTTTGAGAATGTTCTGTTTCAAGGAGACTCTAATTCCCAAAGTGGATTTGGGGTTGAGGCTGAGGCTGAGGGGCTCAGGGAATGTCAGTGAGTGTTGACTGCTGGGCAGGGGCAGGCAAGCCTATGGGGAAGGCTTCATTCCACTAGCTCCTTGAGTGACTGCAGAAACCCCAAAGTAAGGTGTGATGGGTTTTTTATCTTTTTTAATTGAAGTATAGTTGAGATTTAATATTGTGTTAGTTTCAAGTATACAGCAAAATGATTCAGTTGTACCTATATTTCTTCAGAGTCTTTTCCATTACAGGTTATTATAAGATATTGAATACAATTCCTTGTTGTTGTTGTTGAGTCATTAAGTCATGTCTGACTGTTTATGACTTCATGGACTGAAGCACTCCAGCCTCCTCTGTCCTCCACTATCACCTGGAGTTTGCTCAAATTCCTGTTCATTGAGTTGGTGATGCTATCTAACCATGCCATCATCTGCCACCCCCTTTCCTTTTGCCTTCGATCTTTCCTAGCATGAAGGTCTGTTCCATTGAGTTGGCTCTTCACATCAGGTGGCCAAAGTATTGGAGCTTCAGCGTCAGTATTGGTCCTTCCAATGAATATTCAGGATTGATTTCCTTTAGGATCAACTGGTTTGATCTCCTGGAAATTCTTGTTGTATAAGTATTTTATCTTTTAATCTCAAACTTCTAATCTATCCCTTTTGCCATCCCCTTTAGTAAGCAAAAGTTTGTTCTCTATGTCTGCGAGTCTGTTTCCATCTTGTGAAGAAGTTCATTTGTATCATATTTTAGATTCCACATATAAGTGGTGCCATGAAGTGCTTGTCCTCTTTCTGACTTACTTCACTGAGTATGATAATCTCTAGGTCCATCCATTTGCTGCAAATGGCATTATAGTTCATTCTTTTTTTTTTCTTTTTGGTGGAGTAATATTTCATTGTATATATCTAGCACATCTTATTTATCCATTCATCTGTTGATAAGATGTATGTGTGTATGTGTGTGTGTGTTCTAAACATCTATTGGCAAAAGAGTAAAGAGAAAGTTTTAGGATCTCCTCTCTCTGCATTGAGGAAAAGCTGGGTGTAATGGTCCTTCTGATTTTCACTTCTTTAGCACTTTAGCACCACAGGCACTTAGAGGTTCTCAGCTGACTGGTCAGCACTCACAGAGGGTGCTATTTTACCTTCAGGCTGGGTTAGTGGGAAGGAGCTAGAAATCAAGCTCTACTCCCAAACCAAATGAAATGCACACCTCACCCCACACGGTTGGTTTCTAGCGGAACCGCCCTTCAAACCTCCTCCTGGCATAGCCCCATTTTCTAACAATCTCCACTTATGCCGGCAGAGCATTAGGATCTGCTTCTGGAGCTTCAGCTTTGCCTAGAGCTTTGTTCCTGCCCCTCTTCCTCTCACTCTACTTCTTTGAAAGGAATAATGTCTTATTCTTATAGTTATGGACCCTCACTCAATATGATGAGGTAGACAGGTAACTAAGAAGTGGGCCAAGAGAAGGAAAGGGACTTGCCCAAGGTCATACAGCTTATCAGGGCCAGACTTTCTCTGATCCTTAGGACAGGGTGTTTTCCTCCAAACCATCTAGAACCACCTTGACTTTTCAGACCTCACTGAGAACAAAAGAAGCAGAAAAGCAACACAAACAAAGCAACAAAACCAGATAGTAATAAAAATCTCTGTTATTCCCAGCCCTGACCTGAGCAGCCTTTACTGCACAAATCAGAGAGAGGCGTTTCGCCACAGGCTGCTCTGCCCAGGATCACTCTGCAGGATAAAGCATCACATCTGGGGATCTCACCCCACCCTGCCTTCATAGGTGCTTTATGTTTGTCTATTTAGATTAGCCACCTCATGCGAAGAGTTGACTCATTGGAAAAGACTCTGCTGCTGGGAGGGGTTGGGGGCAGGAGGAGAAGGGGACAACATAGGATGAGATGGCTGGAGGGCATCACTGACTCGATGGACGTGAGTTTGAGTGAACTCCGGGAGTTGGTGATGGACAGGGAGGCCTGGCGTGCTGCGATTCATGGGGTCACAAAGAGTAGGACACGACTGTGAGACTGAACTGAACTGAACTGATTTAGGTTAGACCGTCTTCAAATGTGCCAGCCCTCCTACTTGTTTTTCTTGGGTGGTTTTCGTTAAGGCTCTGCCTCCCCCAGGCAAAATCAGGAACTTGATTGTAGCTCAGGGATGTTTATCTCCCCAAACTAAATTTCATCTCTCTTTAGGCCCCTTGAGCCCTCTCTACCGGCTCTCTTTAGATCATCGGCCAATCTGTCCTTTCGCTGGGAGATGAGGCCACATGGGTCTGCGGTGTCACCCACACTGATAGCTTGCAATGCTTTTTGAGAGTAGGCACCCGCCATGTGGCTCCCTGGTACTTTCTGGAATGTTAACACAGGTTCTAGCAATTCAGGGCAGAGATTGTGTTATTCACCTTAATGTCCCTAGCACCTAGCTTGGGCCCAGCCCCACAGAAAAGATATGTTGAGTTAGAATGCAATTCCCTGCACTTCTGTTCCATTTAGGGTGGTCCACCCACTGGTTCTCAACTCTGCCATCTTGCTTCCACACTTTTATTCAAGCTGTTCCCCCTGCTCGGAATGCACTTCTGCCAACTTTTGACTATCTAAAATCTTCTTGACTTTCAAG
Organism: Oryx dammah; assembly: GCF_014754425.2. Lineage (NCBI taxonomy): Eukaryota > Metazoa > Chordata > Mammalia > Artiodactyla > Bovidae > Oryx > Oryx dammah. The sequence continues at coordinate 1,805,905 of NW_024080602.1, read as the reverse complement.
GACCGATTCCATCCCCTACTAGATGGCACACTCCTTAAGACAAAGGTTGAACTAGTTTACATTTGTTACTCTAAGGCAGAGGGCCTCAGCACATGTCTGTTGCATGAATGAATGAATGAATGAATAAAACTTTGCTGCTGCTGCTGCTAAGTCACTTCAGTCGTGTCCGATTCTGTGTGACCCCATAGACGGCAGCCCACCAGGCTCCCCCGTCCCTGGGATTCTCCAGGCAAGAACACTGGAGTGGGTTGCCATTTCCTCCTCCAATAAAACTTTATGTTTCCGCATTTCAATTCCTTTTTAACTTCCTTCTCAGAAACCCCTCCAGCCCGTTGGACTCTCTCCCATTGGGCTGATCTCCTGGTTGTGCCTCTGGATGCTCTGATCTCTACCTGGCTTCAGCCTCCCAGGCTGTGCTTAGATTATGTTGGAGAAATCTTCTCTTTTAACCCTCTTTGTCTTATTTCCCCCAATTAAGCTGGTCCTAGAAGAAGGGCCATAAGGAAAGCTGGCAAAGGTTATTCCAGAGGGGCCAGCTGAGGCAGAGAAGGACAGATGGCATCACTGGTCCAGGTAGAAAAGGAGTCAGGTGCTGGAACTGAGATCAGGCATGAAAGATCAGGATTTTAGAACTGGAGTCAATCAGTTTTTCCATTTAGATGGTAGAGCATTCCCAAGGGCTAGCATTGACAAAGAACCACCATGCCAAAGACAGTAGCACTGGTACCTGGAACTCAGATCCCGAAGCAAAGACTGGTACCTCTCAGCGGAGGTTGGTTGCTCTGTGCTAGGCCTGGGGGCTCTTGACCAACAAAAACTGGCAGTGGCCAGAGGATGGACAGAGGCCTTCAGGTGAATCCTGCCTCTAAAATAGTCAAGGGCGTTGCAAGCTCCTGAGGGTTGGGATCATATCACCATCTCATCCGAGTGTTTGTCTAAGTTCCATCGAATCGAGAGCTACGATGAGGAGCCTAGGAAGCTTCATCTTTAACAAGTCCCCAAGGTCCTGATTAATCACTAAAATGTCACGGCCACTGCCTTCCCCTTCTGAGTTGGACACGTAGAAGGTACAACATAAATATTTCTTATGATTGAAATCAGATTATATGTTATGTGTGGTCTTTTCTGCCTCTTGAGATCCAGCTAAGATTGATTTACACCTCCAAAGCCCTCCCTGTGGAAATACCATGACCCCCAAATTCCTGAGATCCTCTGGTAGATCATATGATCGGCTCTTGCTTCCCCGAGCCTCCTGCTTTCACACCTACTCTCTTTATCCCACGGTTCATGGGCCCAGAAAGGAAGTTCAGCCTCATCTCATGTTCCAAAGAACAACTCTGGCACAAAGCAGTTGTGGGTCAGGCAAGGCAAAAAAACTTCAAGTTGAACATTAGGTGTTTCTGATCTTAAACTGCCCTCTGGCCGTCCCACCATTGATGCTTCTCCCTTGCCTTTTACTCCAGGCAGCCATAGCTTATGCAGGACCTTCTGCTCTGCAATTCCTCCCATCTCTGATTCTCTTTCTCCCTTTCCCTGTTTTAAGCAATCCTCAATCCTTACCTCATTTCCTGCAGAACAGGCTGACCTGTGCCCCCATGGCCTTGGATCTGGCACATACCCATGCCTTTCAAACCTCACCATCTGCTCTTTAAGGTATCTCCCCAGATAGAGACCTTCTGCGCCTTAGAGGAATTCTGGAACCCGCTGTAGGTGATAAAGCTTCGCCTCATTGCCTGTGTGTGTAGCACAGAAGCTGGAAGCGATCCTGAAGAGGATGAGTCAAACTCAAGTCAGTCAGGCAGTGGCCCAAGGTCTCTGGCAGGCGAGAGGCAGAGTAGAAGCTAGAAGGTAGGCTCCTGGCTCTCATGCTCCCGGTGATTAATTGATCCCTTGAGTAATTCAGGATGCCAGTGCACTCATAAGCATCACAGTTAGGAGCAGGCTATGAGGTCAGATCACGTGGTCCAAGCAGACTGCCTGATGCCACCCCTATGGGTGCTTTATCGTTACCTAACCCCGACTTAGGTCATTCTTAATGCGCATAGCCCACCCGCCTCCACATCACCCTTGGGCTGACAGATGGCTGGGATTCCCATTCATGAATATGCTGCTCGATCTTGACCTGACCCAGAATCGTCTTCCCTTCAAGTCTCAGTTGCCCCATCCTTAGAAACAGGTCTGTGTTTGACACTGTCCTAGAAATTTGTAGAAATGTCTCAGGTACCTTCAAGGGATGGCATAGCTGACTCCGAGTATGTGTGTGTCATTAGGGGTGGGGAGGAGGGGCTTCAGGGCTTTTCATCTCCAATCCAGGAGGCAGCAGCTTCACTTATATCTATCCGTTCTAACGACTGAGATTTTATACAGGCTTCTAATCAAAGAATGATTTCCATTACTTAAAAAGTACTTGACAGCTTCTGGCATAGCTGATGTCTGCCTTCCTGGCTACAGTGAAAAGAGCCATCATGCAGGGCTCCATGGTTGTGCCTTCCATGGGGCCATCATTAGCAAATTAGGACCTCTATCACGAGGCAGCGGGGGCAGCTGGCTGGGTGAGTGAGTGGGTCCCAGGCTGTTCTGGGGACTTTCTGAGTACTGGCAAGTGTGAATCAGGCCCCAGGATTTCCATTTCCTTTGCCCAATACGCTCTTTCATAAGAAGTTATAGGTGTGTGCTTCAGCAAAATGCAGATGCTAAAAGTTCCAAAGGGGATGTGGGCGAGAGTGGAGGGCTGGGTGGGCACCAGCATTTCCACTGTGGGTGCTGCTCTGTGGGTGAAGAGACTTCCTGCCTGCAACGCTTCCTAGGAACATGTCCCTGGTTAGTCCCTGTGCTCTGTGGCCCTTGCACATCTCTTCTTGTCCTAAGTGTCTGAGGTCTGGAGAGCAGCCAAAGCAGGACACAGGCAGCCCTTGTGTGGATAAGGTCACTCCCGGTCAGCAATGTGCGTCTGGTTCCTGCTCACATGCAGACATGGCCTGGCCCATCACTGGCGCCCTCTGGCCTCATTTCACAATCAAAAGACACAATAAAGTCTATGTGCAACACTTCCGAGGTTGCCCAGTGCTTTCCTATCCATGATCTCATGCCCCGCTAGGAGGGAGGCAGGTAGGGACCACTCCAGGCCTTTGGAGTCTAAATGCGGTGCTCTTCACTCTCCACTCCAAGACCTCCCAACCTCAGTCTGCTCCTCATTTCAAACTTTTCCCTTGCTGAAAAGCAGACCATTACTGATGATGTTTCCTTGGCATTTCTTATCCTGCCTGAGTTATTAACACAACAGTTTAATGACTTGTTCCTATAGACATTCATTTATTCTCTCATTCTCAGAATCACTCCTTTGTTTACATACTCACTCCATTTATTCAGCCGCTCATTTCATCATTTAGCAATTCATTCATTCATTCATGTCCTTGAATATTTACTATCTGGCTGCTTCAGGACATAAGAAAAATTCTAAGCTGTGATTCTTGACTTTGAGAAGCTTAAACTCTGAGCAACTATGGGAAAGCGTATAATACACGATTTCCCAGTCACAGAGGATATATTTTCATTTGTTCTTACCACTAAGAGCTGATCGATACTACTGACTTCTGTAAGTCATTAACTTCCTGAAGTCCCAGATGTGTTTTGGTTGGGAAGATGCAGATTACATTCCTGCAGTGCTGGGATCCTGTGGTTCTGCAGGAGTTTAGAGAAAGGAAGTTTCTGATAGCTGGGGTGGTCAGGGATGGCTTCTTGGAAGAGGTGGGATTTGAACTCAGCTGGGGAGTTTGGGGAGGATTTGTGAAGGTGAAGACGAGGGGAGCATAGGCCAAGGATGGTAGGAGTGAGGGTTTGTGCATGTTTGTGGGGCTCTGGAGAGGTGGCTGGGCCAGGTATGTGGGAGAAGGGGGGAGGGGAAGAGGTGAGCAAGTCGGCAGGCATGGGGAGGGGGTGGGGAGGGGGAGGTTGATGGTCAGGAGACTGTTGGAACCTGCCTCTGGCCCTTCTGCACTTGACTGTTTGGTCTTGAACCTGAAACGTGAGTAGGTAACAGCTTGGTAATTTTCCCTCCAGCTTTGACAAGAAATGTGGGCGCTACTCTTTGGGTAAAAAATGGCCTTGGCCCCTTTTAGTCTTTGGCAATCCAAACACTATCAAATTATTTTCTTTCTCCATTTTAATTTTCTTTTTTCTGTAGGAAAGAGAGCAAGTGAAAAATGAACTGTGAAGAGGCAGAGAGAAAAAGAGGGGAGAAGGGAGGAAAAGAAACAGGTGACGTAGGGAGAAGTTAAGATGTTGAAGTAGAGGGAAGACAAAGCAATGAGTAGAGAAGTGATACAGGTCCAAGGAGGCTGGAAGAGGGAGAGAAGAGAAAAGGAAAAGAGAGGGGAAAGGAGGAAGAGGAGACGGGTATGTATGTGCGTGCGTGCTCAGCTGTATCTGACTTTTTGCCACTCCATGGACTGTAGCCCTCCAGGCTCTGCTGCCCATGGGATTTCCCAGGCAGGAATACTGGAGTGGGTTGCTATTTCCTCCTCCAGGGGATCTTCCCAACCCAGGGATCGAACCTGCGTCTCCTGCACTGGCAGGTGGATTCTTTACTACTGAGCCACCTGGGAAGCCTGATGGGAGATGGGGGAAGGAAATGGAGAAGAGGGAGAGAAGAGAGAAAGGAGAAGAGAGAAAAGGAGAGAAAACAGAGAATCAAGAAGGGTGAAAAGCCACTGGCATCTGCTTCATCCTCCCGAGAGCTTTGACTAATTCTTGCCCCAAATGCTTGGGATATATATCTGGATCTCTCAGAATCAAGGTGCCACAGAAAGACCAACTTCCCAGAGTTAATCACAAATTCAACTGCCTTCCCAGATGCCTCTTTCTTTCTTTTTTAACATTTATTTTTATTTTGGCTGTGCCGAGTCTTAGCTGCGGCACGCAGAGTCTTTTGTTAGGGCTGTGGGATCTTTAGGTAACGTTGGGATTATTTTCAGTATGTGGATCCAGTTTCCTGATCAAGGATGGAACCTGGGCACCCTGAATTGGGAGCTCAGAGTCCCAGCCACTGGACCGCTAGGGAAGACCACTAGATGGCTGTTTCTGCTTTTGCAGAGAGACGAAGCAGCAGCTGTCTGGGGCCCTCTCCCTCTGGTCCACCAGCATGGTCGCCCTGGGGATCAGAACACTCCCGTCCTTCCTCTGTAACCCACAGAGGCAAAGCTGCAGCGGTTGTCAGAGACTTGTTTCCTTTCCTTTCCTACTGAAATGACCAGAAACACTCATTCTCAGGGGGGAAAAACACAAGACCTGTACAACTCAAAAGAGCCAGGAGAGAAGACAGCTCCCTAATCTGATAAAGAGAGCCGATCTGAAGATAGGAATAAGACAAAGACATCCTCCATCAATAATATTGTTGAAAACATTTTCCTAGCCCTTTTAGCCAAAGCAAAATTTCCATGAAGTGGGGTGGTGGTGGTGGTGGTGGTGGAAAGCACATTTTTCTCTATTGAAAAAGAGAAAATTATTATAGATTCTAGGGTATATAATCATATATCTAGAAAACATGGAGAATCAATAGAGACCCCTTTATAATTTATAATAGAGTTTGCTAAACTGGCCAAAGGAATGGTAACATTAATAACCTCAGGGTCCATGTGGCTCAGTCTTAGAACAGTTATAGTTGAAGGAAACCTAAGTTTGCCTGTAGGAACCTTGAAGAATCGTGCGGGGTTTCATTGCAGAATTTCTTTAGAGGGCTAGCTCTGCCCAAAGGACTTACACTTCCAAATAAACATGATGTTTCCCAGAAATTCTCTAGATGTTCTTTCCTCTTCCAGAAGCTTCACCTTCATGGTGGCATTCATCCCCTGGTACTCCTCCGTTCAGCTGGCGCTTTCATCACTGTGATCTCTTCTCCCACCTACATTTTCTCCTTTGCCAGTGGACCCCACTGCCCAGTGTCAGTGACTTGGAGATGGCTGGAGGAGTGGCAACTTGTGCCTTCTGGTTGTCCCCACACCCACAGCGAAGTGAGGACTGAATCCTTTGGGAGCATAACCCTTCTTCGCTCTCACTAATCTTCTTGGGAATAATCACTGGGGGCATTGCTAGTGAATATAGTCTCCCCCCTGATATGCAAGCTACAATAGACAAAAACAAATCAATTTCTTATATACCCACAATAACCAGTTTGAAGATAAAAGCAATAAAAAACATCATCTGCCTTTGAATGGTTCTCAGAATTCTGTGGGACTTTCATGCAGAAAGCCACAAAACTTGATTCCTTTTGTGTAACAGAAGATTTGAATAAATGGAGAAATGTAACATGTTTTTGGCTGAGAAAAAGGAACAATGAGGAGACATTCATTCTTCCTGAATTAATATGAGAGCTAGCAAAATTACAATCAAAATCTCAGTGGAAACTTTTGGCAATTTGGTAATGAACCTGATAGAAAAACAAGCTAAAAATAACTAAGAAATATTTGAAAGAGCAAGAAAACATGGTTTGTTTAACAATACTCAAATGTGTTTCAAAGCTGCAGTGACTGTACAGCAAGGCACGGGCTCCAGAGCAACCCAGTATCAATAGTACATAATCCATTGCTGCAAAAACAACCTTTCTGTGGGTATAAAAGTCACATGAGATAAAAAGAAGCATTGCAAATCAATGGGGAAGGGTTAGATTAACAATTATGCTGAGAAAATTTACTACTTGGTAGACATCACTTTAGATCTTTTCCTCAAGTAAATTTCAGATAATTTATGGCATTAAACACAAAGAATCCCACCACAACAGAAGTAAACAGAAGTGAATATTTAAATCATCTTAGAGTGCGAAACACCTATATAAACTTAAAATAAATGGAAGAAATCACAAAGGAAATTACCTACACAGAACTTCCAAAAATATATTTTAAAAGACATTAAAAAATAAAAACATACATGACAAATTGAAAAAAATATTGCCAACAGATATGACAAAAGGTTAACAGCCTTTTTATGTAAAGAGCTCTTACAAAGTCTAAAAAAACCCCGCTAAAATCCCAGTAGAAAAATTGGCAAAAATATTCACAGAATAATACATGCAAATGACTAACATTATGAAAAAATGTTTAATTTTACTGTTTGCCAAAAAAATGCAAAATAAAACAAGATTCCATTTTCACCTGTCCAATTGTTGAGACTGATGATGATGATGATGAAATAAATATTAGTGAATAAATAAATATGTAGTGAAACTGGAACATAAATTGTCACAGTCTGGAAGAACTTCAACAGTCTTACTATTTTTTGACTCAACGGTCCTATTTCTAGGAATTCATCATAAGAAAACACTGATGAGTCAGAATTTTCATCACAACACTATTATTATTGTTTTATTTATTTGGCTGTGTGGGGTCTTAGTTGCAACATGCCAACTCTTAGTTCCAGCATGTGGGATTTAGTTCCCTGATCAGGGACTGAACCCGGGTCCCCTGCATTGGGAGCTCAGAGCCATGACCACTGGACCAGCAGGGAAGTCCCCATCACAACATCATTTATCAAACTTAAATATTGGAAGTCATTGAGGTGTATGGCAACAAGAGATTGATAAAATAAGGTATATTTATGTTGTAGAATACATTTTTAAAAGCATGTATCAAGAAATAGTTAAAAACATGGGAATATGCTTGCAATGGAATGTTAAAAATGAAAAAATAATCAAAAGTGTGTGTGTAAGGATGTGCACGTGTAAGAACAGTGAATCTCAGTTTTCTACTCTTTTGCATGTAGTATGGAGGAAAGGCAGAATAAACCCGGCCTACTACTTAATTCTGCCCCTCAACCTTCCTATCCGTAAAATGGGCTCATTATGCTCGACTGAGAGCTGTGTGAGCATAAATGACATAGCCTATGAGAACATGATGCAAGTTCTGATTTTTCATGCTCCTGTATTCTCTCTCTCCAGGGAGGCTGGATTTCATGAAGGGCAAGAGCCAACTGGCTCTTTACCCTGTAAGAGGAGGAATTGAATTGGTTGGTGTTCATTGATATCTGCAGGTCAACTTTAAGTTCTGGAACTGTGTTCTTTCCTAGCCTTGACTCAACCTCATGCTCCTTGCATGACCTTAGACAACTCACCATCCACCTCTAGACTTCAGCCCCTTGGGACCTGATGAGGGCGTGACTATGGTCCCTTGGAAAGCTGCCATGATACAATTCTCTTTGAACCTCACAGTTAAAAGTCATAGTCATCTCATAGTTCATTTGGGTCAGGAGTGGTCTCGCAGGGTTCTTTGGCAGAGCTACTGCCCACAGTCAGATGGATTGACTGATCAAAGGATTCCATCATTATGTTGGCACACGATGACAGGAGTCTTCTGTTTCATTTGCTTCTGTGTCCTCAGTGCCTAGAAGAGAGTTTGGTACCTAGTGAGTACTTAGTACCAATCAACTGAATGAAGAATGGATGGGGAGGTGAATTGATGGGCAATCCTGAAGGAAGGTTGGGTGGCTGACTTGAGATGGGTGTCTTCAGGACCTCTCCCACAGCCTTGGAGCCATCAGAAGAGGAAGAGGGAAGAAGGTAAAAGTTAAGGCGGTGCAAGAGAAGAGAACGTCCAGGGGGCTGTAGCCTCCTGGGTCTCCACTAACAGCTGGAGGCTGGGCCTTGCAGCTCCTACTGTGTGCACACCGAACAGATTGTGGTGGTGGTCCCAGGACCCCAAGTCTGGCTCTGTGCTGTATGTTTTAACCTGCATTATTTCATTTGAGCCTCACTTTAATCCTGGAAGGTTAGTATGATTATCCCCATTTTTCATACAAGGCAATGATCTCAGAGAGATGAAATTTTGCCCACATATCACATAGCTTTTAAATAGAGGAACTAGAATTTAAACCTGGGGCTTCTCAGGTGGTGCTAGTGGTAAAGAATCCACCTATCAATGAAATCCAAGAGACACAATTTCGATCTCTGGGTCGGGAAGATACATTGGAGGAGGAAATGGCAATCCACTCCATATTTATGCCTGGAAAATTTCATGGACAGAGGAGACTGGCAGGCTACAGTCCACGGTGCCGCAAAGGGTCAGACATGACTGAGCGACTGTGCACAGAATTTAAACCCAGGATTGTCTGAATTACAAAACCTTGACCTTGAAGCCATACTCTAAAAGTGTTTCTCTCCTCAAACTTCTCCCTTTAGTAGAAAGGAAAAAGTCTACTTTTGCTGTGTGTGCGTCTTTGGAGGGGTCCCAGCTCTGCCCTTAAGTCATCTTCTGGATATGAGTGTTGTGTTGGGAATGGGCCATCAGCTGGTGATGGATCCCCACCGTCCATCATGCCCCCGCAGCACTCTGACACACAGTACTGGAGTGTAATCAGAGTGATGGTGTCCTGATCTATGGGGGGCGTTCATCATCCCAGGGCTGGTACCTTGACATAGTACCTTAGCTTGCTGTCAGTGGGACGGCTCCTTAATGTATTTCTGTAATATATCACCCACCAAAGGTGGCTAAAGAGGAACGCTGAGGCCAGTCGGCTGGAGCCCTTTCCATGAGTGCCCCTGAGATCTTGGTCTCTTAAAAATTCATATGTACTTGTGAGTTTGAATGAGCATAGAGAGAGAGCATAAGAGAGGAAGGCAGAGACAGACAGAGAAAGGGTGAGAAAAGACAGGCAGAAAGAGATGAAAAGGAAAAGAAGGAGAGAGTTGGAAAGCAACCTAGGTGTGCCAGCTTTGGAGTTAGCACAGATAGCATGGGGAACCTCTTTATCTGGCCTTAGTGGGGGACTTGTTCCCTGGGGAGGGGGGGATAGAGGGGTTGGGTGAGGAGGTGTGGTTGCTGGAAGGACATGGGTCCAGGGCTAGCAAATGGGGAATCTGGTCTGCCAGCAGTTTTGGCCATCTGCCTCGTTTGCCCCAGAGGTCACCTTGGTAGGAAAGACTTCTAAGGCTGCTTCTTGGACCCCAGCACCCCATGTCCAACCGCCCACCAGGCAGCTTTACTCGGGCAACCCAACAGCACCACAGCTCGGAGGACAGCAAACTGTGGTCAACTGTCCACTCCGGTCTCCCCCTGGCTTCTTTGTTACAATGAAAGTTCTTACCAAGTCTCCATGCCCCAAATCTCATGGTCATCTTGCCCCATCATTCTTTTCAAGGGTCCCAAGCTCTGTCAATTCTTCTGTCTTTGTTGCTTTAATTCTAACCCCCATCAGTAATGTGATTGATTGGGTCAGAAAGTGAAAGTGTTAGTCACACAGTCATGTTTGATTCTTTGTGACCCCATGGGCTGTAGCCCACCAGGCTTCTCTGTCCATGGGATTCTCCAGGCAAGAATGCTGGAGTGGATTGCCATTTCCTTCTCCAGGGGATCTTCCCCACCCAGGGATCAAACCTGGGTCTCCCATGTTGGAGGCAGACTCTTTACCAACTTGAGCCACCAGGGAAGCCGTCAGGCAAATATTTACTGGGATTACACTCTGCACCAGACACTGTGCTAAGTGACAATTTGTACTCCGTGGTAGATCTCCCTAGTCAGCACATCACTATCCAAAATTGGCCTTCCTCATTGCCAACATCCGCTGGATCATGGAAAAGGCAAGAGAGTTCCAGAAAAACATCTATTTCTGCTTTATTGACTATGCCAAAAAGCCTTTAACCATGTGGATCACAATAAACTGTGGAAAATTCTGAGAGAGATGGGAATACCAGACCACCTGACCTGTCTCGAGAAATCTGTATGCAGGTCAGGAAGCAACAGTTAGAACTGGACATGGAACAACAGACTGGTTCCAAATAGGAAAAGGAGTACGTCAAGGCTGTATATTGTCACCCTGCTTATTTAACTTATAGGCAGAGTACATCATGAGAAACGCTGGACTGGAAGAAGCACAAGCTGGAATCAAGATTGCCAGGAGAAATATCAATAACCTCAGATATGCAGATGACACCACCATTATGGCAGAAAGTGAAGAGGAACTAAAAAGCCTCTTGGTGAAAGTGAAAGAGGAGAGTGAAAAACTTGGCTTAAAGCTCAACATTCGGAAAACGAAGATCAGGGCATCTGGTCCCATCACTTCATGGGAAATAGATGTGGAAACAGTGGAAACAGTGTCAGACTTTATTTTTGGGGGCTCCAAAATCACTGCAGATGGTGATTGCAGCCATGAAATTAAAAGACGCTTACTCCTTGGAAGAAAAGTTGTGATTAACCTAGATAGCATATTCAAAAGCAGAGACATTACTTTGCCAACTAAGAACCATCTAGTCAAGGCTATGGTTTTTCCTGTGATCATGTATGGATGTGAGAGTTGGACTGTGAAGAAGGCTGAGTGCCAAAGAATTGATGCTTTTGAACTGTGGTGTTGGAGAAAACTCTCGAGAGTCCCTTGGGCTGCAAGGAGATCCAACCAGTCCATTCTGAAGGAGATCAGCCCTGGGATTTCTTTGGAAGGAATGATGCTAAAGCTGAAGCTCCAGTACTTTGGCCACCTCATGCGAAGAGTTGACTGATTGGAAAAGACTCTGCTGCTGGGAGGGATTGGGGGCAGGAGGAGAAGGGGACGACAGAGGATGAGATGGCTGGATGGCATCACCGACTCGATGGACGTGAGTCTGAGTGAACTCCGGGAGTTGGTGATGGACAGGGAGGCCTGGCGTGCTGCTATTCATGGGGTCGCAAAGAGTCAGACACGACTCAGTGACTGAACTGAACTGAAGACACCCTTTTGTCATCTTACTTTTCAGTCCCTAAAATCTGTGCCTCCTTGTGGACTGTAAAGGTCTGAATGGGAGCGTGATTTGCAGGTAGATGGTTCTGAGGGTCTCGGTCAAGCCTGGAGGGGTGTTGTCCATGTTGATGATGGCTCCTGGACTCAGCCGTAGCACAGAGCAGTAGGGAGGAAGTGCTGTGAAGGACGTGCAGCACTAGTTTTAGGTGGGGTCTCACAGTGCCCAGTATCACCATGATACTAATCCAAAGAAAATAGTCCAGAAAAACAAAAATAAAAGCAATTCCAATCTAGATGGCATTTCTCATAGGGCATTCGAGGAGATCTACATGATGACCCTTCTTAAAATCCCATTGCCACTGTTCCCGTCTTCTTAGCCCTGTAATATTTTCAGCTCCTCAATATCCCACCAACACTCTTTCCAATACCCAGCTTTTCTGTTTCTCTTCTTTCTCCTCTCCTTCCCTGAATCCCTTTAATTCTGTAGAGCAATTTATACACTTGGGCTTCTTATCATGTTCTGTTTATTTCGCCCATTATCTAGAGTCTCTTAAAAACACAGGAAAGTCCAGAAGCTGACCCAGTAAACCTACGGATATACAATTGCTCCAGCACCATTTGTTGTAAAGGCTGTCTTTATTCCGTCAAATTGCTTTTTCATCTTTGTCAAAATCACTTTGGCTTATTTGTGTGGATCTGTTTCTCGGTTGCCTGTTTTGCTCTATTGATACAATATGCCTATCCTTCTGCCCTTATTATATAGACTTGATTACAGTGGCTATATAACTCTGAAATCTAGTAGATCGATTCCTTCCACTTTATCCCTCTTTCTCAAAACTGTTTTAGCTATATCAGTTCCTTGCCTTTTCATATAAATTTTAGAATAATCTTGTCTACAAAAAAATCTTTCTGAGATTTTTTTCCCTAAGTCATGTCCAACTCTTGAGACACCATGGACTGTAGCCTGCCAAGCTCCTCTGTCCATGAGATTCTCCAGGCAAGAATACTGGAGTGGGTTGCCATTTCCTTCTCCAGAGATTTATGATAGGAAGTGTGCTAAACATATATACCAGTTTGGAAGAATTGAAAGTTTGTTGAATCTTCCTCTTTCTGGAAGAGATTGTGTAGAATTGGTGTTAATTCTTCTTTAACCATTTGGTAGAATTCTCTTGTGAATCCATTTGAGTCTGGAGATTTTTTTTCTTGGGAATTAAAAACAAATTATGGATTCATTTTCCTTGAATAGTTTTAGGTTCACTATTCAAATGATTTATTTCATATTAGGTGGATTGTGGTAGTTTGTATTTTTTAAGGAGCTGGTCCATTTCATCTAAGTTATCAAGTTTACTTACATAGATTCATTGTAGTATTCTGTTTATGCTTTTGATGTCTGCAGGTGTGTAGTCATATCTCTTTGTTTCATTTCTGATTTTGGTAATTGGTGTTTTCTCTCTCTTTTTCTTTGTGAGTTTTTCTAGAAATAGTAAATTCGATTGATCTTTTCAAAGAACCAGCTACTTGTTCGTTCATTTTCTCAATTTTTTTTCTGTTGTCAGTTTCATCAAATTTACTCTTACATTTATGATTTCCTTCCTTCTACTTGCTTTGGGTTTACTTTACTCTTTTTTGAGTTCTTGAGATGTGAGCTTAGATTACTGATGTGAGACTTTTCCTCATTTCGAATGACAGCACTAAGTGCTACAAATTGACATTTTGGTATGGCTTTACCTGTGTCCCCCCAGTTTTGATATGTTATATTTTCATTTTCATTGAGTCCCATGTATCTTCAAATCTCCTTTGATACTTCCTCTTTGACTTATGGACTATTTAAAAGGGGCTTCCTTAGTTTCTAGATGTTTGGAGATTTTCTTGTTATTTTTCTGCTACTAATATCTAGTTTGGTTTCATTATAGCTGGAGAAAACGCTGTGTATGGTCTCAGTTGTTTTGCTTTTGAGGTTTATTGTTTTTTAGCCCAGGATATAGTCTATCTTGGTACATGTTCTGTGGGCAACTTGAAAACAATACATAGTCTGCTGTTGTTGAGTGGAGTGTTCTATAAAGGTTGATGAGAACCTGTTGGTTGACAGTATTGAGTTCTATATTCTTGCTTGTTTTCGGTATATAATTAACACATATTATTGAGAGGAGGTATTTAAGTCTTTTATTGCAATTGTGGATTTGACAATTGTACCTTTCAGTTCTATCAGCTTTTGCTTCAGGTAGTTTGCATCACTGGTTTTTGGTGGATTCACATTTAGGATTTCTACATCTTGTTGGTTTTATAACGTTCTTCTCTTGTCTCTGGTTATTTATTTTTGCTCTGAACTCTACTTTGGTGGTGGTGGTGGTGGTTTAGTCACAAACTTATGTCTGACTCTTGCAACCCCATGGACTGTAGCCTGCCAGACTCCTCTGTCCATGGGATTTCCCAGGCAAGTATACTGGAGTGGGTTGCCATTTCCTTCTCCAGAGAATCTTTCTGACCCAGGGATCAAACTTGCATCTGCTTTCCAGGTGGATTCTTTAGCACTGAGCCACTAGGGAAGCCCAAAGTCTACTTTATCTGATTATTAACATAGCCCCTCCTACTATCTTTTGGTTAGTGTTTGCATGATGTATCTTTTCCTTCTTGTACTTTCATCCTGCCTATGTTATATTTGAAGTGAGTGTGCTCTGGGAGCATTTGGTTGGGTCATGCTTTTTAATTCACTCTGCCAATCTCTGTCCTTTAATTGGTATAATTAGAATGTTTATATTTAATTATTGATATTTCAAGGTTTAAATTTTATATTATCTGTTTCTTGTCTGTCTGTTTTCTTTTCCCTGACTTTCTATGAGTTATTTGAACATGTCTTAGAATTCTGTTTTGGTTTATCTATAGTATCTTGATCAGATCTCTTATAGCATTTTAGTGGTTGCTTTCAGTATTACATTATATATGCATAACATATCACAGCCTATTGGTGTCATCATTTTTCTCTTCCAATGAAGTGGAAAGTTTACCTCCTTTTACGTCTTTTTACTCTCCCCTATTTTAAATTGTTTTGTTTCCTCTCCTGTCATTTAAAACCACGTCAAATAGTGTTATAATTGTTTCTCTGACAAATGTAATTTAGAAAACCTGGTAACAGAAGGAAAGCCTTTTTTTTTACCCACACTTATGCTCAGTGTTCTTTATTCCTTCCCAATGATCCAACTTTCCTTCTTTTATGGTCTCCTTTGGACTTAAGAGAAATTTCTTTCTTCCTTCCTTCCTTTTCCTTTCTTTCGAGTAGGCATGTTGCAAACAAACACCCTTTATTTTCCTTGATCACTATACATCTTCATTTTCTAGGGATATTTCTGCTGAATATAGGATTCTGCGTT
Organism: Oryx dammah; assembly: GCF_014754425.2. NCBI lineage: Eukaryota > Metazoa > Chordata > Mammalia > Artiodactyla > Bovidae > Oryx > Oryx dammah. The sequence continues at coordinate 1,790,843 of NW_024080602.1, read as the reverse complement.
GGTCTTTTTTTTTTTTCCTTCAGCATTTGAAGAACATTGTGCCACTTTTTCTGGCTTCCGTGGTTTCTGATGAGAAATATGTTGTTTAACTAGTTTTTCCTGTGTAGCTGAAGTGTCATTTTTCTCTAACTGCTTTCAAGATTTTGTTTTTACTTTCCAGAGTCTTGGCATAGGCTTCTTTGACTTTGTCCCATTTAGGGCTCACTAAGATTTGGGAACTTTTCAGGCATCATTTCTTCTAAGCTTTTTCAATCCTGCCCTCTATCTCTTCCTCCCGAGACTCCAGGGCCATGAAATTAGATATTCTGTTATAGTCCCACAGATCTGCAAGGCTGTGTTTATTCATTTAGTCTATATTCTCTTTCCTTTTCAGGTTGTGTGTATTATTCTATCTTCCAGTTCACCAATTCTTTTTCTCCATTCCCTCCACCCTGCTGTAGGACCCATTTACTGAATTTTAAATTTTGGTTATTGTATTTTTTAGTTATCAAATTTACTTTTATTTCTTCTTTATATCTTCTATTTCTTTACTGAGTCTATTTAAAAAAAATAATTTTATTTATTTTTGGCTCTGCTAGGTCTTCGTTGCTGCACAGGCCTTTTTCTAGCTGCAGTGAGTAGGGAGTACTCTCTAGCTGCCGAACTTCTCATTGTAGCTTCTCTTGTTGCAGAGTGCTGGCTCTAGTGCATAGGATTCTGTAGTTATGGCCCGCGGGCTTAGTTGCTCTGCGGCATGTGGGATCTTTCCAGATCATGGATCAAACCTGTGTTCGCTGCACTGGCAGGCTGAGCCACAGGGGAAGCCTAAGGATATTTTTCCATGTTCAGGCATGTTCGTAATCTCTCATTGAACCATTTTATCATAATTGCCTTCAATCTTTTTCACAGATAATTCTCACATCTTTGTCGTCTTGGTGTTGGCATCTATTGATTATTTTTTTCCATGAAACTTGAGATCTTTTTTGGTATGATGAGTACATTTTTATTAAAATATGGATTTTTGTATTATGTTATGAGACTCTGCATTCTACTTTCCCTCTGGTTTGGCTGTATATTTTGGACACCACTCCAGCCAGGGCAGGGTGGGAAGACACCTGCCCTGAATAGTGGGGTAGAAGTCCAGATTCTGCACTCAGCTTTCATTGAAAAGTGAGAGGGATCCCCATCATCCACAGGTGGGGTTGGGATTTCTGGCAGTCCTCAACTGCTACTGAGTTGTGGGTGGCCGTGTTACCCGAACTCTGGCTTCCCACTAGACCTTCTCTAATACCACACCCCAGTGGAGAGATAGAGGGAATGCCTTGTTACTCTCAAGTAGGGTGAAAGTCTAAGTTCCCCACTTGACCTTTGCTGGCATGGGTAGGGAGGGGGCCACAGTTTTTTTTTATTTTGTGGTATTTGGCTAGAGTAGAATAGCTATTGTTTAACTGTTTTCTGTCTTTCTAGGCTGCCCCTTTGGGGCTTCCCTGGTGGCTCAGAAGATAAAGAATCCACCTATAATGCAGGGGACCTGGGTTCGATCCCTGGGTTGGAAAGACCCCCTGGAGAAGGGAATGACAACCCACTCCAGTATTCTTGCTTGGAAAATCCCATGGACAGAGGAGCCTGGCAGACTGCAGTCTACGGGGTCTCAGAGTCAGACACAACTAAGCGACTAGCACTTTTAGGCTGCCCTTTTACTTGTCCTTTGACAAGAGAACAAGATTTTGTTGGGACTTTTTAAAAAATATGTGGTCATTGGAGTTTCTGGGTTGTTGGTTTCCTTAGCTCCAAGTCTGGGATGTATGAAACACAACAAAAATCCAAGGAAATCATCAGTGTGTAGTTCCCGGGGTCATGATATCCTTAGCTGGTCTGCTTTGGTCTGTCCACTTCTCAGAGTCCACCTGTGATTGTTTCATATGTAATGTCCAGGGATGCAGCTCAACTTGGCACGAAGAATAGGGAAAAGCATGTCTGGTTCATCTTCTGGAACTAGAAGTAAACCTGAACTTTACTTTTAAGCTGCTGAATCCTTCTAAAAATATTGTAATTGGAAGCCTTCTTCAAGGAGAAAAACGGAGATGTTTCCATTGAAGTGAGGGTGGAGATTGCTGCCTGACCACGAGTTCCTGGGCTTTAGTATCCATTGAATTATCTCCTAGTGTCCTGAATGTCCATGGGGAATGCAGTTTGAGAACCAGAGTCCTAAATGACCCTTCCTTTTCCTACATTCTGGGACATCCATGGGGAGAAAGTCCACACAGGAGGGAAAGCTTGAGGACTTTGGGGTATAGGTAGATTTTGGACAAATAGGAGTTGACTGACTACCTCCCAAATGAGCCGCTGCCTACTCGCCCACCTCCCTTCCCCGCCCACCTCCTCCACCGCCTTCTTGGTGCTTCCTGCGGTTATATCACTGTCGTGTCCAGCTCTTTGTGACCCCTTGGACTGTAGCCCACCAGGCTCCTCTGTTCATGGAAATCTCCAGGCAAGAATACTGGAGTGGATTGCCATGCCCTTCTCCAGGGGAGCTTCCTGACCCAGGGATTAACCCGAGTTGCTCACATTGCAGACAGATTCTTTGCTGTCTGAGCCACCAGGGAAGCCCCCTCAAATGAACTACTTTTCCTCAAATCCTTGTCTCAGGGCCTTCTTCTGGGAGGAGTCACACTATGACAGAACACACACACACACACACACACGCTTTTGATTAGTGTAATCAGTACTGTGTGTGTGAGTGATGGACTGACCCAGAAATGACAAGTAAGAGTGATTTGTCCTCCTTGCATCATCCTCTTCAAAGGGACAATTGATCAGAGGATGTTTTACCCTGAGGCCAGCCTGTTCTTTAGAGGGGCTGTCAAAGAGGGGCTGTTCTCCAGCTCAGGCTGAAGGTGGCTTCAAGTACAGGAGCCTGGATGAAGGAGAGGAACTTAACTCATTTGGTTAACAAGCATCTTGTTCCATTTGATTAGTGAGGACAAAACAGTTCACCTATCTTTATAGGAAAGGGATTGGAATTTGGAGAGTCTGTGTCTGCTCTGTAATGAATAAACAGGGGGACATTATAAGTCCTATCTGAGTCACATGGGGAAGGATGGTGATGAACTAGGGGGATGTGGATTTCTTTTACCTTGCTGTTTTCCAGGATCACGGGTTTAGGACAAGTAGAATATTTTCAGTCCTGTCCTAAAAACTGAGTCGAGCCCTGCAAGAAATCTAAAATAGACCCAGCATTTCTCCATGAGGACAATTAGGGATCTTAGCAAAGTGGATTCCCTATGTGAGCTACTCTCAGCTAAGCAGGAGCTCCCTCCAAGCTCCGTGGGGGTGGGCCGGGGTGGGGGGCTTCCCAGACTGAGTTCCCAGGCGGACGCTCCTAGCTCAGAGCTTAACTTCCCTCCTCCTATTCCCCCACCCTCCCCGCTCCCCGCCACCCCCTTCCCTGCCTGCCACACAGCTGTTTTGCCAACATCGCTGCCTGATTATCTTTCAAGTGGCTTCTTGGAGCAGATGTTCCTGGCTCCTTGCTGCATCAAAAACAAACAGGCGCTGTGTTGTCATTCGCTCTCCTGGGGAAAATCCCTCTGCTACCACAGATTCTTCTGGAGAGGTTTGGGGAGGGCTGTGAAGTCTCTCCATGCTGCTCCTTGCCAGGAATTTGCCTCCAGATGTATGACAGGGGCTTTTTGGGTCTTCTGAGGTGGTGTGTCCCCTTGAGGGGGGTAAGCTGGGGAGGCATACTTGTAACAGAAAGAAATTCCCATGTCGGGGAAGCAAGGGTGGGCTTTGCTCCTGCCACTACCTCCTAATATTATTTAACTTTTCGAAAAGCATAAACACCGGCTTCCCAACTTTGGATTTGAAGGATCCCCCAGGGATTGATCCTCAGTTGAAAACCTCTTTTCTTTCTGGTAGCTCCATCAATAAGAAAATGCTGTTGACTTTTTTTTTCTTTTTCTTTTTGAGGTTTGTGTTATAAAAGCAATGGGTTTTTGGTTTCTGTTTTGTGAACATGAAAGTCTAATATGCAGTTGAATGTATCTTTTAAAAGGTGCCTGTTTCATCACTTACTGGGCAGCTGCTTAGGGGGTGGTCAAGAAGATCTGTGTGATGTCAAGAAGACTCTCTTGCCAAACAGTGGCTGCTTGCCAACCTGCTGGGTGCAGCCTTAGCCATTTACTCCTGGGAGGTGGGGCCCAAAGAATACAGATCACAGTGGGCCCTTAGCATTTATACAGTTGGCTGCAGCCTGTAGAGTGCTCTAAGGAGGAGGGGAGAGCCACCTGAGGGAGCATGCTTAGGGAGAGAGATGGGACCTAAGGGAAGTTCTCCAGTGTGTGGTCTCTCAGGAGGAGTGGAACATCCAAGGATGCTGAGCCCAGTGGGAGAGAGGTGGGAAAGAAGCCCTGCTGGTATGTTAGCATATCTACTCCCCTAAGCCAGAGGACTCCAGAAGCTGTGACCAGACAGGACAAAATCACATGTGTGGAATGAACTTTAGGGTCTGTCCTCAAATGTTCCGTTGACTTGGATAATAGATCTTGCTTGTTATCCATTCCACGCTCCCAGTTTGTTATTGGAGCGTCCTCTTCGTGTCCATTCCACTCTGGTGTGGCCCAGTACCCCTCCCACCACCAGGGATGTGTGCATTACCATGTCCCACGGTCACTCTCCTGGGCTCATCCTACTCAGCAGAGTCTGCTCAGGCTCGGCTGATCACCAGGTCCTTACACCCCCTCCTCTCTTGGCCTCTGAGACGCCACCCTCTCCTGACTTTTCTCCTATTTCTCTGGCTATCCTGTCTCCTTTGCTGGCTTCTTCTTGATTTGCAAATGTACTTCTTTCTCAGTAATGGGGCTCTGCCGTCCACTCCTCTCCCAGATCAGTGTTTCACATGTTAGAGGCCATCCAAACACTCCAGGATGATTGCTAACTATGCAGACTCCTGAACCCCATCCTTGGAGATCCATTTCAGTGGCCTGGAGGCCTAGAAATAGGCATGTTCAACTGGTACCCCAAGGGCTTACGATGCAAGTAGTCCATGGAACACGCTTTGATAAAGTTCTGCATTGCACGACTGCATATATGATTCATCCAGTCCCAAAGCACGCACAGTATTTATATGCTGACAACTCCTCAATTTAGACCTCCAGCTCAGAGCTCCAGGCTTCTATCTCTGAATCTGCTTAACATCTCTATTTGGTCCCAACCTAAGCATCTGAGCCTTAGGATTTAAAAGAGAAAAGGTTTTCCTCCTTAAACCACCTCTTCTTGGCATCATCTCAGGTAATAGAACCACCCCCCCCTCCGGAAGCACCTTCAGATTGTCCTTTCTGCCAGCCCCTCATCCAAAACATTGGCAAATCCCTTGGCTGTTTTTACAAATATCTCTCCAGTTGGCTGCATCACTTCCTGCATCTCTCCCCTTCTGGGGCCACTGCCACCCTTCTCTGAGCCACTGACATCACTACCTGTTCAACCACAGCAGATGGCTACACGGCCTCCCTGCCCTCATTCATTGCTTTACCGCAGCCGAGGAGGAAGCACGAAACACGCTGTCATTACCGGTGCTCCCTGCAGTTGCTTCTCATTACACTTAGATGGAACTCCAAACTCGCCCCAGGCCCTCTGATGTCGGGCCCCTGCCTACCTCTCTTGTTCCTCCCCTGTCACTCTAGGACTTGCTCCGTGAGCATTGCTCACATTGATATTCTTCAAGCTTCCTGAACAGGCGAAACACTTTCCCACCTCAGGGCTTTCGTACATGCTGTTCCCTTTGCCTGGAATGCTCTTCCCTGCTCCTGCAGTTGTCTCCTGACCCCTCCTCACATTTTAGGTCTTAGATTTCCTGACCTCCTTATTACGAATATTATGACACCCATCCTGTTATTCTTTTTCTTTGATCCTATTATTTTTTAATAAAAAAATTAGTTTATTTTCATTTTGGCTGTGCTCGGTCTTCATTGTAGTGGCAGGCTTCTCATTGCAGTGGCTTCTCTTGTTGCAGAGCACAGGCTCTACAGTGCATAAGCTTAGTTGACCCCTGGCATATAGAATCTTTCCAGACCAGGGATTGAACCCATGACCCTGCATTGACAGGCAGATTCTTAACCACCGGAACACCAGGGAATTCCTATCCTATTGTTGTCAATCATGGCCACCTGTCCATTCTTTTATGGTAGTTCACAGACACTTATATTTTGTAATTGTGTATTTATTAATGCTTACTTATGTCTTTTTTGGGGTCTCTTTCATCAGACAGTATGTTCTACGAGGGATGGGACTATGTCTATTTTTTTCTCACCTAGCAAGGATTCAGTTCAGTTCAGTCGCTCAGTCGTGTTCGACTCTTTGTGACCCCATGAACTGCAGCACACCAGGCCTCCCTGTCCATCACCAACTCCCGGAGTTCACTCAAACTCATGTCCATCGAGTTGGTGATGCCATCCAGCCATCTCATCCTCTGTCGTCCCCTTCTCCTCCTGCCCCCAATCCCTCCCAGCAGCAGAGCCTTTTCCAATGAGTCAACTCTTCGCATGAGGTGGCCAAAGTAGTGGAGTTTCAGCTTCAGCATCAGTCCTTCCAAAGAACACCCAGGACTGATCTCCTTTAGAATGGACTGGTTGGATCTCCTTGCAGTCCAAGGGACTCTCAAGAGTCTTCTCCAACACCACAGTTCAAAAGCATCAATTCTTTGGTGCTCAGCCTTCTTCACAGTCCAACTCTCACATCCATACATGACTACTGGAAAAACCATAGCCTTGACTAGACAGACCTTTGTTGGCAAAGTAATGTCTCTGCTTTTCCATATGCTATCTAGGTTGGTCATAACTTTCCTTCCAAGGAGTAAGCGTCTTTTAATTTCATGGCTGCAGTCACCATCTGTAGTGATTTTGGAGCCCCAAAAAATAAAGTCTGACACTGTTTCCGCTGTTTCCCCATCTATTTCCCATGAAGTGATGGGACCAGATGCCATGATCTTCATTTTCTGAATGTTGAGCTTTAAGCCAAGTTTTTCACTCTCCTCTTTCACTTTCACCAAGAGGCTTTTTAGTTCCTCTTCACTTTCTGCCATAACGGTGGTGTCATCTGCATATCTGAGGTTATTGATATTTCTCCTGGCAATCTTGATTCCAGCTTGTGCTTCTTCCAGCTCAGGGCTTCTCATGATGTACTCTGCATAGAAGTTAAATAAGCAGGGTCACAATATACAGCCTTAACGTATTCCTTTTCCTATTTGGAACCAGTCTGTTGTTCCATGTCCAGTTCTAACTGTTGCTTCCTGACCTGCATACAGGTTTCTCAAGAGGCAGGTCAGGTGGTCTGGTATTCCCATCTCTTTCAGAATTTTCCACAGTGTATTGTGATCCACACAGTCAAAAGCTTTGGCATAGTCAATAAAGCAGAAATAGATGTTTTTCTGAAACTCTCTTCCTTTTTCGATGATCCAGCGGATGTTGGCAATTTGATCTCTGGTTCCTCTGCCTTTTCCAAAACCAGCTTGAACATCTGGAAGTTCACGTTTCACGTATTGCTGAAGCCTGGCTTGGAGAATTTTGAGCATTACTTTACTAGCGTATGAGATGAGTGCAATTGTGCGGTAGCTTGAGCATTCTTTGGCATTGCCTTTCTTTGGGATTGGAATGAAAACTGACCTTTTCCAGTCCTGTGGCCACTGCTGAGTTTTCCAAATTTGCTGGCATAGCAAGGATCAGCACCCCATAAATATTTATTGAGTGAATAGAGTGAATTTTATTTTATCCAGTTATATAACATTTAGTTACCCACAGTCCAGTTATTCTGTGGTACTTGCTTCTGTTCAGACTTGTCTTACATACTATTGTGGAATTCTATATATTATTCTGTTCTATCCTGGACTGGCCTATTCTGTTCCAGCCTGTCATAGCCTAGTTCAACATTCTCTCATTCTGTTCCATACTGTTCTAGCCCAGAGTTTTGTTTTTTTCCTTGTTTTCACCTGTGCCATCCTATTCTTTTTGGTTCTATTGCATTACATTCTGTTCAAATTCATTCCGTTTGCTCTAGTCTGAGAGTTTCAACCTCATTTTGACCTATTCCATTTCATTTTACTCCAGTGCTCCCTTGAGATTTTCGGAATACCTGCTTTGTGCTCAGTGTTTTGATAGGAATCTATGAGATTATAAGAGAAGAAAATATCATCCCAGGCATGAACTAGTCCCTCTCAGGGGTGAGTGAATGGAAAAGAGGGGAGAGATGGCCATAGGGATCTAAGCTGACCCATGATGGAGAGGGTTCGGAGGATGATGCCACAGAGAAAGCAGGGAATGGTCCTGGGGGGCAGTGATACACTGAGGACACTGGCCTGGGAAACTTAAGAGGGAGCCTAGGGTTAGAGCAGGTGGGGGGTGCTGAGTAATGTGAGACAAAGGGGCTAACCCAAAGGCTGTTTAGTCTCCTCCCATGACTTTATCTGATACTTCGATGTTTTCCAACAAGAGAACTCCCATAGTTTGGCAATGGTTACTGGGACACCATCTATCCCGTGGACACCGGGAGAGGCAGGGTAGGTCCTGTGGATGAGAATTCTTGGGTGAATTGACTAGCCCTCTGATTCTCAGATCCCATTTCTGTGAAATCAGGATAATCACCCTCACCTTGAGTTTTGTGAGGATGAATAGCCTATACTCCTGTGCAGAGGGATGGGCAAGGCTTCAGCACTGCATCTGGCTCATCGTAGGTGCTCAGTAAATGCTTGTGCTCTTCCACCAGCATCCCAACTCTACTAGGTTAGTGCTGAGCCTCACTTTCCCCAACAGTGAAATGAGGACCATGTGAAACAAATATGAGGTATCAGGTACTATAAAGTTACTATTGCTTGGAGTTTGAAGGAACTAGATACATAGCCAATGTTTGTCGATCAAAGGATGGATTGTGTTGATATCAAAAGCTCCCTTACACCCGCCATGATGATGCTTAGCACAGGGCTGGGAAGACGTAGGTGCTTAATAAACACCTTTGACTTGAAGCCAATGCTGAAAGAACCTGGAAGAGTGGCAGATGGGTAATACCCTTTCCAGTGCAGCCCAGACAGGGGGATGCTGGGGATGAGCTGATGAAATTCACACCAGACCTCCAAATATATTCAGAATCAGGGAATTAGGAGACAACAGAGGAGGCTGCCAAAAAGAATTTATCTCTGAAGTGGAGCTTGGGGAATAGCACTAATATTTTCGGAAATTGAAACTCCAACCATGAAATTGCCTATCATTTATCATACATGGCCTCTCAAAGGGGAAACGGAAAAGTGTTTAGTCTTATTGCTTTTTAAACACATGATTGCTGAGCATAGTCATCCGGGCTGTGGTTTTAAGAGATGATGTGTCTGAAAATGTCCAGCAAGGAAGTCAGTCCAACCTACCACAGGGCTCCTCTCTGCAGACTCTCCTGTGTCAAGAGGCCTGAGCCGTGCACACTGAGGGTCCCACTCACGTGGGCTTGAGCAGCTGGGTGTGCTCAAATTCTGACATGTGTAGAGACCCCCAGTCTTCTCAGATCTTCCCCAGCTCCTTCCTAATGCCCAATCATCACATTGCTGTTAAAGTTATTAAGGCTCGAATACCTTGAAAGGGATCCGTGTTTGTTTCCTCTTCTACCTATATGCTGAATTTGATGACCCAATATCTCTCTTTTCCCTAGACCCATCAGGGGTTTTGGACCCCTACGTGCAGCTGACCCCTGGGCCTTTCCATCCAAAGCATCCACACTCTCATCAGATGCGGCATGCTTGACTGTCGATACCATCTTCCCAGGTAAGTTGTCCAAGGCCAAAAGGCTGGAAGTGAGAGTGTGAGCTTCTTACCCAGGTCCTCTGGTGTCCAGTACCAGGTTCCTTCTTCTGAACAGAGAAGGGGCCTGGGATGATGGCGTACACTGACCGAGAGTCAGAGGACGTGATCTCTTGCTCTTATTCTGCACCACACTGCTGCCTTTTGCTATAGTACTTGGATGGGCCCTGGGGAAATGGAGGTGCTTGTGAGGTAGTGTTTCCTGGCACTCTACCCCCATCCTGCCCACTGCAGTCTTGCCCATGACTTGGAACACCATCTCTGTGCTGGTGGCATGCAGACTCCCACCACTCACCAGACCTCTCTGCGGAGCTTGGGAGCAAATTGCCAGCTGGCTCCTGGATGCCTGCCTCTGGAAATTCTAGGGGCACTGAGTGGACATGCTTTTTGGGGAATTCTAAATCCCACACTGGAGATCATCTAGGCCTTATTAACTTCACTCCCCCCAGAAAGGCTTTCCGGAGTTAGGTTTTATTGATTTTTCTCTTAGACTTCTTCAAGAATCCCCGCCGCAAGTGGCTATGTAATGAACATGTCTGTGTACAGTGTTAGTCTTCTCCCTTTGTCAAATAAATTGTCCTTTACTCTCTGAATACCTCTGGTAAGAATTTTCAAGGCATATGCCTGTTATAACCAGCCCTGGCCAGATATGCGAGTGGGTAGACTTGATATCTCCTGAAATATTTTTCAGTAAAAATCTGTAGTAGTTTTTCATTCATTAGACAGCAAGATGTAAAAATTTCCCTTTAAGTCTTGGTTACTAGGAAGCTCAGAACTTAAATATTCAGTTCTAGTAATTTTATTAGCCCACACTGTCATACCTATTTTCTTTCTGTACATTTAAAAAATTATGGTAAAATAGGCACAACATAAAATCTACCATTTAAACCATTTTAAAGCACACAGTTCAGTAGCATTAAGTACATTTATATTCAGTACAACCATCACCACCATCCATCTCCTGAATTCTTTTCATGTTCATAAACTGAAACCCATACTCATTAAATAATAACTCCCCATTCCCCATTCTCCCCTGACCCTGGCCACCAGCATTCTTTCTGTCTCTATGAATTTGACTACTCTAGGTACCTCGAATCAATGGAATCATACAATATTTGCTCTTTGGGGACCAACTTATTTCACTTAGTGTAATGTCACAAGTGTAATATCTATGTGGTCAAGGGTCAGAATTTCCTTCCGTATTAACACTGAATAATATTCCATTGTGTGGACCTATCACATTTCCTTTATCCATCCTTCCATCCAATGATGGATACTTCCATCTTTTGGCTACTGTGAGTAATGCTACTATGGACCTGGGTGTACGAGTATGTGTTTAAGTTCTCGCTTTTATTTCTTTTTTGTCTGCATCTGCACGTTTGTCCATTTTCTATTTCGATAGTCGCCTTGACTCTGCTCCTACTGAGAGAAGAAACAAACGCACCTAACCTGTATTGAGCATCACAGCACACGTGGCCCAGTGCTAAGTTCTTTGTGTTTTATCTTCTGATCCGTTGTCATCTCTATTTTACAGCTGAGATGTTGCCTCTTTTAGGAAGAAGGCAGAGTAACAATGATAGCAAAGCCATTGACTAACTAATCAAGCTGCTTCTACATTCTTATTCCTGACTCATGCCTCAGCCCAGAGCTGTGTGACTCCCTCCACACCATCACTCGATGGAAAGTGCTTTGGCAAAGGTCACCAGTAACCACCATACTGCCAAATCCAGTGGAGGCTTCTGGTCCTTCTTTATTTACCATTGATATATTTAAAAATTCATTTTTTTTTTTTTTGCTGGGTCTTTGTCGCTGTGCATGGGCTTTCTCTAGTTGAGAGGAGCAGAGTGCTGTTTATTGCAGAGTGCAAACTTCACATTGCAGTGGCTTCTTTGTTGCAGATCTTGGGCTGTAGAGCACGTGGACTCAGAGTTGTGGTGCATGGGCTTAGTTGCTCAGCAGTATGTGGAATCTTTCTGGACCAGGGATCAAACCTGTGTCCCTGGGATTGGAAGGCAAATTCTTAACCCCTGGACCACCAGGGAAGTCCTTGCCATTGATGTTGACCCCACTGACCACCCACTGTTCCTTCCTGAACCCTCTTCCTGGTACCTGGGATACCACTCTGTCCCCATTTCCTCCCTGGTTTCCTTTTCTCCTCTGTTTCTTTGCAGGATCCTTTCCCTCTGCCAGTCCTCAAAGCTGGGCACACCCCATGGCTCTGTCCTGGAGCTGCTGCTCCTTTCACTGGACGTGACCTACCTAGGTGACTCCCTGATCATCCAGTCATTGTGGTCACCACCCTTCCTAGCTCATGGCTCCCAAACCTCTCTCTCTGTAGTCCTGGGTCCCAACCCTGGGTGTCATACTCACGTCTCCACTCTCCAGTCAGTTCATTCCTCCCCAAATGGTCCACAGTTAACCTTCAACTCAACACGTCCAAAGTGAGGTTCATTACAGCACCCCTTGCCATTGCCCTATCCTAGCAAGTGACCCCATCTACCCAGCTGCTTAAGCCACCAACCAATGAACTATATTCCAATTTATCCCTCTACCTTACCAATCTGACATTTTTGGTATTTCTAAAGCCAAGCCTTCTTCTCTATTCTGTCTCCTTTCCCAAGACCAGGCCTCATCCTCCCTTGCCTGGAATATCAGCACTGACTTCAGCCTCTAGTCTCCCTCTTTCTCTAGTCTTGACAATGAATTTGAATTCATTGTCCACAGCTGTCAGATGGGTTTATCTCCCACACAGAGCTGGCCCTGTCACTTCTGTACTTAAAACCCTCTGTGTCTCCCTGGTACCTATTTAGGATGAAATTCAGGCTCTGAGGCAGGCATTTACATCTCCACAGCCCTTTGTTCCTCTCCAGCCCGTTCTTTCTTCTGTGTCAGCCCCTGTTTCCCTGACTGTGTGTTGAGTGCCCAGCATGTGCCAGCTGTGAAGGGCAAGGTGGAGGAGCTTGACGGGCAATGGTGAGAAGCCACTGACAGTGCAGTGATCACAGCTAGTGCAGGAGACAGACAGAAAGAACGAAATAGCGCTAAGTCGTGTCCGACTCTTGTGATCCCATGAGCTGCAGCCCGCCAGGCTCCTCTGTCCGTGGGATTCTCCAGGCAAGAACACTGGAATGGGTTGCCCTTTCCTTCTCCAGGGGATCTTCCTGACCAAGGAGTTGAACCCAGGTCTCCCACATTGCAGGCAGATGCTTTACTGACAGAGCTGTAGTCACCAAACAGAGAGTCACTCAGTCTGGTCCATTTCCTGATGAGAAAGTACTTGGAGATAAAGGAGCCTGTAAGGAGTAGGGGGAACTCGACTCTGCCTCTGTTCCAGCCAGAGAAGGTCAGTCCTGATCTTTCCTGCTGCTGGAAATGCTAACTGGCCCATTAGTCCTGCTGACGATTCCACACTCTCACTCTGTCCAGAATTCATCCTTCTCTCTCCCCACCGGCTGCCTGATTCGGGCCTTCCTGATTTCTCACCTGGATCACTTCCTGATTTCTCACCTGGATCACTTCAATGGCCTCCTAATTGTCACCTCTCTTGACTTCCAGCCCACCCCACCCAGCACTACCAGAGTATCCTTTCTACGACACAAATCTGAAGACTGCTGCAGGAAACAGCTCACTTCTTTCTGTGACCTCTGAGGCCCTTCTCTCTTAGGGTCTTTTCCTCTCCATCAGAGCTGCGCTCGCCTCTTCCTCTTAAGCACTGGCCATGCTCCACTGCCCACCAGCTCCGAGCTGGGGTTGTGTGTGCACATCTCTAGCTGTAGGGACAGAATACCCAGTGAGAAAGAGGAGACAGGGACTGCAGGCCATCCTTTCAACACATTCTGCAGTGAAGGGGAGCAGGAAAATGGACTGGGAGCTGGGGACAGGCATGGAGTTGGGTGGAGTTGGATGTTTGTTACAGGAGACCCTGGAGCAGGCATGCCTTCTGCCATGGATGACATGGTGGGGAGGGGGAAGATGATGATGCAGAAAGAGGGGACCCCTGGATACTTGAACAGGCGAGAGATCCAGGCCCTGCTTTGGGGGGTGGTGGGGAGCCCTGGGCAGAGCAGCAACCTTCCTCCATGCATTGAGCAGGAGGGAAGCAGAGTTTGGATGCAGATATGGGAGGCTTGCCAAGCATCCTCATGGGAAGATGAGGGAGTGCTTTCTGATGGGGACCATGTTCTGAACAAGGCATGAGGCCAGTGTGGGTGAGGATGGTGTGGGGTGTGTGGAGAGGAAAAAGGATGAGACACTTGTTTGGGAGAACAGAGAACACACACAAGGGCAGTTAGGCAGCTAGCACAGTGCTGCTGAGTGGTGACAGGGCTTTTTTGAGATTTGGGGTTAGGCATTTAGAGGAAAGTCAGCTCTCTTTTCCTCCAGCCATGTTCTGCTGCGTGGGTGCAGGCACCGAGGAGGGTGTGTGGATTTACCAAGTTTGGGCATGGCTTCTAAGAATAAAGGAGGGAGAGAGAGGAAAGAAAGTGGCAGCAGAGGGGCAGTGATCCTGAGCCAGCGGTACTCAGTGTCTGGAGGGCTCAGGAAGACTGTGGGAATGCAGCCTGGAAGGATAACAGGTGCTGGGCGATCACCTGGCAGGAGGCTTGAGGTGGAGATGGTCTAAACGGTTCCATGATGGTAAGGTCAAGGGTGGGACACCCATGGGAGTAGGTGGATAGGGGCTTCCAAGTGGAGAACAGAGAGGCCCTGATGTTGATGGATGCCCCAAGTGGATGTTGAGTCTCCCCAAACGATGCCATTACGGGGGTGGAGAAGAAGAGAGTGAGTGAGGGTGTTGCTAAAGTCTGTAGTGAATGAGGGGTGCAGTGTGGGATGGGGGTTGTTTCACCTTTCAGTGGGATGAAACGGACAGTGGAGAGAGGTAAAGCCTCTTGTCCAGGATTCAGAGGAGCTGGAGTTCTGAGTTGGGAGGGAGGATCAATGTTTTGGGAGGGCAGTGGGGAGGTAGGACACCCACCTCACCTCCCGGCCCCAGGTGGTGTGGGATATGGAAGAGAGAGCAGCACCCGTTCTCTGGGAGGTGGCAGGAAGTGCCGTGTCAGCAGACAGCCAGGTGTCAAAGTTCAGGAAAAACACTGGGGAAGTGGGGTGTTTGGGATGATAGACCTTGAGTTTCCAGAGCTGAGAGGTGGTGCTCCCAGGAGCCGGATGTCTCAGGGTCTGTGGGAGGCTTAGCTTCTGCTCTGTGGAGAAGGCACCAGCCCCATGGCCCTCTAGCTTCTGGCCCTCAGTAGCAGTGGCTAGCTACGGTTACTTGCTGATGAAATGGTAAGGATGCTATGAGACAGGGGTCTGGGCCTGGCTTCACCCTGGCCAGTGAGGAGCTCTCTGATCTTTTGGGACTGATGGGTGCGGGTGTCCAGCCAAGCAAGCCCACCAGTTGGTGGCAGGAGGTTGATGGTCCTGCTTGCTGTGGAAGGCCCCACCCTCCACGCTGTCCGAGTTTTGCAGGTAGGAGCTGAAATGCATTTCAAGGGCGACTGAGTGCCGGATGTGCTGTGGCTTGGCAGTTGCTGGCGACACAGGTGTCTGCGTAATTGTGATGCATGAGTTGTAGAGGGATGCAGCCATGGGCTGGCCTGGGGCAGGGGCGGGTACGGGACCACCAGGGTGGGTGGTTTCACCTTGCAGTGGCAAGAAACCTCAGGGCACAAGCCCAGGCAGGTGAAAACTTTTGCATTCCTTTAAGTTAATTTGGCCTCCAAGTCTCTATCCTGTTAGAATGGGGGAAATTTAACCTAGTGGCGCTAGTTTCCATGTAGATGCCCACTGCCTAACCCGTTTAGTCCCTCTAGACCCCAAATTTTCCTAACAGTTTTGATTAGGAACGTGATGCCTGGGGCCCCAAGAGCATGGCATGCCTCCCCTGCCTGCCCATTTTACTGATGAGCTGGTAGAGACCCAGAGAGGCCAAAGGCTGCTTAGCTCTTAAATAGCTGCTCCTCTACCCAGTGTGTCTAACCTGGACTAGTGGACAGAGAAGGAACCCACTGCAGGCAGGGAGAGTGTGGGGCCGCGGGCAGGGGAAGGCATTTCTGATGCTGAGGAGGAGGAAGAAGGGTATTTGGGAAGCAGCAGCAGCTAACTGGGACCTGGGAGGGGGGGCTGGACCTGCAGAGGTGAGCAGGGAAGGGCGTTCCCGGGGGAGGAAACAGCAGGGACAAAGGCGTGGAGGGAGGATGAGCTGCCAAGTCAGAGACTTAACTATTTAAATTGGCTCTTTGTGTGTAGCTGGACTGAGGTGCCTCGAGGCTGGTGTCCTCCCAGCCACCCCTCTTTAGTCTCTAAACTTAACCGGAGGGAAAAGGACTCTCCATTTGCTCTTCCCTGGTGCCCTGAGCTTCACACACAGGTGGGTTCCTGTAATCTTCTCATCGGCTCGGTTTTGGCTCTGTGGGGCAAATAAGGGAAGTGAAGATGGCCAAGGGCCTCAGGATGTAACCTCGTGCCACCCACCACTCACATGGCCGCGGCAAAACTGGAGCACATGGTGCGTACCCCTGACAAAGCGCCAGGAAGAGGGGAGAGGGTGCCTGGGCATCCCAAGGGAAGCCCCCGGAGACTGATGGGCATCGGTCCCCCCCTGAGGCTGTCCCGTGGGGAACTGTGAAGAAAGAAGCCGGGGGGACCTCAGCCCCTTCTCTCATTGAGGGCCATCTTGGACCATGGGTTCCCTCTCCCCATCTCTCGCAGAAAGGGTTTGGCTGAACAAACTCCGAACCCTCTCACCACCGTCAACTGAGCTACTTGCGCTTCATCTACTGCCTCCCACCTGCTTGAGGCTGAGAACTTGCTTCATCCTTGCCTCCCTGGCCCTCCCCAGCCATGGATTAGTTTAAATATCTCAGAATCTGAGATCTGTCTCAACACAGCAGCCCCATCTGAGTGCTGTTTGTCGTAAAATGGGATCACAGGGACATCTCTCGTGGTCCAGTGGTTAAGAATCCACCTTTCACTGCAGGGAGCTTGGGTTCAATCCCTGATTGGGTAACTAAGATCCCATATGCCTTGGGGCAACTGAGCCCACAAGCCACCAACTACAGAGCCCATGCACTCTGGAGCCCCCCGGCCACAATGGAGAGAAGCCCGCACGCCACAGTGAAGATCCTATGAGCTGCATCTAAGACTTGACTCAGACAAAAAAAAAAAAAAAACTAAAATAAAGGAAATAAATATTTAAAAAAACCTTTCTGTTAAAAAAAAATGGGCTCACCTATGGGTTCCTGCCCCTTAGCAGCCTCATGATTCTGAATTCCCCACTGAAAGAAGACATTCACCCAAAATACATGTGATGGACCCACTGGGCTCTGATGACAGGACCGCCTACGGTGTGCACACCCACGGAGCTGCATCCATATATTAGTTCCCATCCGTACACTCTCCCTGCCTTGCTTATCCACTTTAGAGGCTAAGAATCTGCAGCACAGACAGGTTAAGGGACTTAACAAAGCTCTCACAGCTTGCAAGAGGCAGAGCTGGGATTAGAACCCAGAACTCTGTGACTTCAGGCTATATAACCTGTCACTAAGATGCCCATCTCTGGCTGAGCTCAAGGATGCAGAGACATTACATGAGTGCCCCTGCCCGAGGGATGGGCCCAACAGCTTCTCCTCCAGGCTAGGGGCTCTGAGCAACACACCACCGGGGGCCACTACCCAGCAAGGACAATCAGCCCCCACTCCACCGCCCCTCTGCCCCGCCCCCGTGGTCTCTCCATGGTGCTGGTGGGCGGGGCCCCCTCTCTGGCTGGAGTCTCCAGGCAGCAGTAGGATGCATAACTGATGGTGATTAGCTAAATCATAACATGCATAAGTGATGAACCAACTGGTGCCAGGCCGCGCTGAGAGGCAGCGGGCACCCCCACCCCCGCTACGCCCAGCCCAGAGAAGCCACCACAGGCTGCCTCCCTGTGTTATCTGGCACATCAAGTGCTGCGACAATGAATATAGATTGACCTTATTATAGCAGCCGGCTGCTGGTGCCAGGCGCAGCCAGGCATCCTTTGCACAAATTAAAGGTGTCAGCATGTAATTTACGCTTCATGGCGAGAAGGGGTGCAGGGGGTGGGGGGAGGCACCGAGGCAGGTAGAAAGCAAGGTGGGCTCCCATCAGGCTTGCACCCGGACCCCACGCGCCGTGACGGGAGGTGCAGCCCACGTGTCATTTCCTCTGTCTTTGCACAATTTTTTTTTAGCTATTTCTTGCTCAAGGGGAGCAGCCCCCTCTCCTAAGCTCCCCCCTTCCCACGCTCTGTGTGCGTGTGTGTGTATTTTTCAGCTAAATTACCGGTTTTACCTGAAGAGCGTGAAGTAGGTGTGCTAATTTACGGCTCAGCAGCTGAAGCTGCGGTGCAGGGCGCTGTCTGGGAGGGCTGTAATACGACATCATTTTACTAGCGCACCCCAGAGCAGCTTGACATCTCGAGTTGGGCCTGTGATTAAAGTTGTAGTCTTCTTCCCCCCTCCCTCTCCCTTCTCCAACACGGAGAACAGATTAAACTCTAAGTAATAGATCTCGGGTTTCTTGCCATCCCACTGATATTCACAGTACACAGTTTGACACAAAGAGTAAGTTATACATCACAAACAACAGCCTCTGCTCTTTACCGCCCAGAATTAATTTTCCATTTGCTAAGCTCCCTTCTTCTCCCAGCCCATTTTCCTGTCGAGAGGGTCTCTCTCTCCCTCCTAGAAAAGGCAGAAGAGGAAAAATCTCAGGTCAGAATTGGGAAAGGTAGTCCAGGACAGCTGGTTTAGCCCCGACGGTTCACAGAGAAGGAGACTGAGGCTTGGAGAGGGAAGGTGATTTGCTTATGCAGCCCTGTGGCTTTGTGGCAGAGAGGGGGCTGTATCGGGCGCCCTCCCACACCTCTGCCCACCTCCCCCTTGCCTGTAGAGTGGAGAAAGTGCGTGACTTCCAGGCTGCCCGAGAGCTCGTTGTCCTCTGATTGTCCCTCTGCTCTCCCTCTTGCCTGCAAGACTCTCTCTGCCTTCTCTGCCCTGCTCTGTGTCCCAGGAGGGGACTACTAGGGGCTGCCGCCTCTGCCTGGGCTTGGCCTATAGAAGGTACTAGAATGAGAAAGCAGGCTGGGAGGCTACTTCTTTTCTGCTTCTCCCTACCAGGATGCTGTGTCTGGGGAACGGCTGCCTCCCGCTGGCCTGCTGCTCTTGAGGGCTGGACGCTCTTCCATGGCTCCAGCTCCTGGCAGGCTCTGGTGACACCACCAGCTCCTAGCTCTTTAGGTTCGGGATGCTAACCGCCATCTGTCATCGCTGGTCTCTAGGAGCCTCACCACGCTTTCAGGTCCCCTTTGCCCTGCCCTCCCCTATCAGTGGTCCCTCCATTGACGTCTCTTTAGTTGAACCATCTGGGGGATTCTGTTTTCTGTGGGAACTCTGAGTGACCCTGTTCTTCTCTGAGGACCCATGCATGCTAGCGCAGTCTTGCAGGCGCACAAGGGTGGCTGGCCTCCTAGGGAGTCAGGCTGCTTGGGAGCATTCTGCCATTAACCCAGCTGTCCTGCCCCCTCCCCTCCCCACCAGGACCCTTGATGAATGCCTGCACATCTCCCCTCAGGGCAGCTCAGGGCGGCCCAGTGAGGTAATGTCTCTTTAGGCCCATCTCAGAGATGTGGACCTTGAGGCTTGGGGAGGTTAAGTCTTTTCTCCAGGATCTCCCAACCTTTGGCATCAGAGTATAGCTGGGAACCTGGGGCTAGCCAGCTCCAGGGCTGAGCGCCTTCCTCTGTGCTGGAGGCTAACTTTGTTGAACTCACATAGGAAACACAGGCACATACCTGCACACACATGCATGGAGGACAAAATGCCTTTGGGGAGCAGTAGATGAACATGAGTAGAGAGCAGGGCCAGGAGTGATGAGGACTGGAGATGACAGATGGGGTGGGCAAATCCAGGAGGGCTTTCTGGAGGAGGTGAGCAGGTATTGAAGAGGAATTAGAATCTGAATAAAACTGTGTAGCTGAGCACCCCTCAGTAGACTAGGTTAAGTGGGGTGCTGGGGAGATGCTTTAAAAATACAGATTCCCAGACTCATGTCTGTCTTTATGAATCAGAATCTCTAGGGGAGTCACCTAAGAATCTGTTTGTTTTAAGGTGATCCTGAGATGCAGCCAGGCTTGGGAACTATGGGTCCTCCCCATCTTAAGAGGAATGTACAGTCACCTTCAGGACCCACAGCCACCAGTCCAGGGCCAGGGCTAGAACCCAGGTCTCCTGGCTCCCAGGACAGTGCTCACCCCACCACTGATTCGAGGGGCAGAAACGCAGCCCCGAACCACGGTCTCACAGCCCTCCCCCTACCAGCCGCTCTGCAGCCGGTCCTCAAGATGGCAAGCGGGGGGTGGATGAAGGTGGTGGCAAAGCGAGAATGCGCCTGGAATAACATGACATTTAGAAATCTGAATCAGCTGGCACTTTCCATTTTCCCTCCTCCCCTCTGCACTACACTCCCCGCCTCTCCCAGCCCTCTCTCTAAGCTGTAGGAGCAGCAACAGGCCTGGACATCCAGTGGGAAGTGGAATCTGTAGAGGGGCACCCACTTGGAAGGGTGGATGGAGCCTGAGATGAGAGCAGAGACCGGGCCTCCAAACCAACGACTGCCCCTTCTTGCTGTGTGGCTTTGAGCAAA
Organism: Oryx dammah; assembly: GCF_014754425.2. Taxonomy (NCBI): domain Eukaryota; kingdom Metazoa; phylum Chordata; class Mammalia; order Artiodactyla; family Bovidae; genus Oryx; species Oryx dammah. The sequence continues at coordinate 1,770,363 of NW_024080602.1, read as the reverse complement.
GTGCTGTGCCTCTCTGGGCCTCACCATGCTATGCTTACTGTAGTCCTCTAAGCACCCTAGGACATCCGTGCGAGGGATGACCCTGCCAGACTTACTCTCTCCAGGACACTTCCTTCTGCCATGCTGTCCTGGAATTCCATTGTACTGTTCCACTCCTTTGGTCCTGAATAACTGGAGCCTGGGATGGCGGAGGTGTGAGGGTGTTGAGGGCTGGGGAGGAGGCTAGAGGTGGGAGGGGGCCAGGCAGGGGCAGAGGGTAGACAAGTGAAAGGCTGGCAGCTTAGACAAGTCTCAGCCCCCTCCTCTTTCACTCTCAACTCCGGAGCAGAAGCGGAGGCAGCCCCCACGTCATCAGCTCTGGGATCCACATCAACACACAGGTTGGGTGGGGGAAGTGAGCAAATGGTACCCCGGTCCTCAGGTGGCTTGTGCCCTTCGCAGTGTGGAAGACGGCTGGGCCTTCCTTGATTCTGGCTGGGGCAGCCCCTTGGATAAGGGTGTCTGGGCTCTGTCTCCAGGCCCTCCCCAGCTCCCTGCACAGCCGGCAGAGTGAATCAGCTGTGTGTGTGTGTGTTTGCACCCCCACCCCCAGATGGAGCCTGACTCACCACATGTCCCCGCAGTCTGACACAGTGCCGGATGCCCAGCAGGCTTCCTGGGGACATCCACTGGATGGCGTTCGTGTGCCCCGCCAGGGCCCTCTTAGCCCTTCAAGGCTGGATGCATGATCCTAAGAAGGGCACCCTCGAGCAAGGCTCCTTCCTGGGTGGAGAGTGACCACATCTGGGAAATGGGGGCAGGGGTGGTCAGGCTCATAGGAGGAGGAGCCCTTTCTGGCCTTGCTCTCCATAGATCCCACCACCTCTCCTGCCAGGAAGAGAGCAGGCGGAGTGTAGAGTTAGAGCACAAGATAGCTGTGTCTGTTTCATTTACTGCCGTGTATGCAGTGACTCAGTGGAGAAGGAAATGGCAACCCATTCCAGTCTTCTTGCCTGGGAAATCCCATGGACAGTGGGGCCTGGCAGGCTGCAGTCCATGGGGTTGCAAGAGAGTCAGACTTGACTTAATGACTAAACAACAGCAACAACACAGTGACTCAGACAGGCTGACACGTAGTCGGTGCTCTTTTAATGTCTGTGGGGAGAGACGAGGAAAGAAGGAAGGAAGAGGAGGGAGAGAGACAGTTGGGTCAGGCTGGGATGTGCAGCCCCCTTAGCTGGCTCTGCCCCTGGTCTATGACCTCCTGACCCAGTTGGCTCCTGCCCAGCCCCACCCCTCACTTTCCTTCCCTGGCCATGGCCCGCCTCCTGATGGAGGTCCTCCTGGAAGGGGTGGCGGGAAGGAGTGCTGGAGGAAACTCCCTGCAAAACAGAGCTTCATTCTAGAGACTAGGGAAATTCTGCCTCAATTCTCCAGATCTCCTCCTCCAAGGAGCCCTCCAGGTAACAGGAGGTATCCCAAGCCCCGAACCTTGGCAAACCACCCCATCCCAAAGCCCCGCTAAAGGTGTGTGAGCTGTAGACCGCTATCTAGGAAGGACGGGATTTAACTGGTCCCTAACTGTGGGTGTGGGTGTGGGAGGGTTGTAGAGAGTAATGCACTCCAGAAAGTAAGAAAACAAGAGTGAGGAGGCTTTCCATGCCCAGGGCCCATCTGTGGCTCCCTACCTGGTTTTTGCCTTTATGCCATCTGCTTCTAACCACAGGTCAGAAATCGACCTCTGCTCACCCTGACGTGTGACCAGCTGTGTGGTCAGAGCACCCTGTCTGGACTGGGGCTGGTCTCCTCCAACATCCTGGCCTGCCCTGCCCCCAGCCCAGGCAGGAATTGCACTGAGGTGCCTCTGCAGGGGACCCGACTCTGCCATCAGCCAGCTGGGAGACCTTGATTTCTGTCTTGAGATTTTTTTTCAAGGCAAATTCCTCTTTGTTCTCTGTCCCTCTTGTTTCTCTCAACGGCCATCTTGGAAGAAGACATGGCCCAAAGCATTCGCTGCCCATCCTGGACATGGACACTGTTCCCTGTGGGTGCCGAGTCTTGGCTGGCATGTGGTGTGGGGAGGACATTGGAACAGGCTGGGCCCTAGCTTAGGACCCAAGCATCAGGGGACTTTAAACTCAAGAGGAAACTTTGGAGAGCTGTAACCAGGCCATTTAACTCCGGAGGAAATAGGGATCCCACAGAGGCTGTGTGACACCCAGTCCCATTTCACAGATGAGGAAGCAAGATTTTAGAGATGGAGCATGACCCGCTCAGGGCCACACCACAATGGCAGAGCTCTGCCTGGAGTCCAAATCTCTGGGCTCTTAGCTCCTAATTCTCTTCCATGACAGTGAGAGTCTGCTGGTCACCTTTAGGTGCATGGTTATTTAGAAAGTGGTTATGATTATTCCCATTTTACACATGAGGAAACTGAAACTCAGAGCAATTATACCTTCACCTCACCTGAGATCAGATGCCACAGATCCAGTGGAGGCCCAGGTCCCGGCCCCTCCGGGAAGCCTACCTGGAGTGCTTTCTTCTCCAAGGTCTTAATACACTTATTTTGAGGGCTGTAAAAAGAAAAGAAAGATAAGGAGGAATCAAGGAAACCTTCATGACCAAGGAAACCTTCATGACCAAGGAAACCTTCATGAAGTGAAGTGAAAGTCGCTCAGTTGTGTTCGAGTCTTTGCGACTCCATGGATTATACACTCCATGGAATTCTCCAGGCCAGAATACTGGGGTGGATAGCTGTTTCCTTCTCCAGGGGATCTTCCCAACCCAGGCATTGAGCCTAGGTCCTGTGCATTGCAGGTGGATTCTTTACCAGCTGAGCTGTCCTTGCCAAATACTGTGCTGGCGCTCTCAGGATCCTAATAGACCACCTTGTGAAGGGCTCATTTTACAGATGCTGCTGCTGCTGCTAAGTTGCTTCAGTCGTGTCCGACTCTGTGCAACCCCGTAGATGGCAGCCCACCAGGCTCCCCCATCCCTGGGATTCTCCAGGCAAGAACACTGGAGTGGGTTACCATTTTCTTCCCCAAAGCATGAAAGTAAAAAGTGAAAGTGAAGTCGCTCAGTCGTGTCTGACTCTTAGCGACTCCATGGACTGCAGCCTACCAGGCTCCTCCGCCATGGGATTTTCCAGGCAAGTGTACTGGAGTGGGGTGCCATTGCCTTCTCTGCATTTTACAGATGAGGAGACTGAGATTCAGAGAGCTCAGGTCCAAACCACGTTTGTCTGATTCCCAAGATCAGTGCACTGTTCTTCCTTATTCAACCACATAAAGACCCTAATGCTGGAAAAGATTGAGGACAAGAGGAGAAGGGGGCGACAGAAGATGAGATAGTTGGATGGCACCATTGACTCAATGGACATGAGTTTTAGCAAACTCCAAGAAATAGTGAAGGAAAAGACTAGCTTGCTGCAGTCCATGGGGTCAGAAAGAGTTGGACATGACTGAGCGAGTGAGCAACAACAACAAATTCTTTTATTCTAGAATGTTTCCTGGGTGCCGTCTTGTCTCTGTGATTCAGCGCTAAGTTCACTGACTCTGAAGAACCTGTCCTTGTTTATGCTCTGCAGATGACCCAGGGCTTGGTCCCAAGAGATGGTGAGCAAACACTCAAGGCCTTGAGAAGGCAGCAGTGTGACAGGGGCAGCACGGGCCACGCAGCAGGCCAGTGGATTTCACATCCCCTGTCTGCCGCTTCCTAGACCTTGGACTCCTAATTCACCTCTTTGGGCCTTGGCGTCCACATCCATAAAGTGGGGGTGGTCAGAACCCCGAGCCTCAGACTCACTGAGTGAAGTTTGGGGCAGGGGCTGAGTTCTGAGCATCAAGCATCCGGCAGGAGACCCACCGCGAGGGTGTGGACAGACGAGGCGGTGACTGCTCTCATCAGCTCGCTCCTGTCAGGGGCGTCTCCAGGGTGGCCCCCGCCCCCAGCTACCAGCTGGCCCTCCCCTCCTGGAGGACGCCTGCCTCCCCTGGGCCCCATATGTGCGGGGGCCTGGCTCTAGCGGATGGCACATGGGGGCCTGTTTGCCTTTGTGTCGCTAGCTGTGGGTGGTAGCTGTGAAAACTCCACTCCCAGTGTGCCCCCGCCCCGCCTCCAGGCTGTTCATCCTGAGTGCCGAGCCAGGTTCCTCGGCGCCTCCAGAGGCCCAGAGGGAGGCAGGGAACTCAGAAAATGCACTGGCCTCCTGCTGCTGCCCGTTCTGAGCAGCAAGGGGCACTGCGAGGTGAACCCTGGGCTTCATGGCTGAGGGGGCAGGGGGCGCTGGAGCAGAGTACTGGCCAGACACTTGCTCCAGACACACCACCTGCTGGTCAGGCCTCAGTCCCCAAGTGTCTACTGCAAGACCCTGGTTTCGATGGAGGAGGAAGCCGCTCAAGCCACCATCAGGAGGTGGGATGGGGAGGCCCTGTTGCACAGGGTAAGCTTCTGGCTAGCTCCCCAATCCTCAGTCTTCAGTGCCAACATCTCCCTTGGGTTCTCAAACCAAGCAGACCTCTCAAAGGGGAGTGTGGGAGGCTGGAGTGCTCAGAGCTCCGAATTTTCTTCTTGGCACTGCATTATCACCTGGGGGAGGTTAGGAGTGGGTCAGAGACTCCTCCCTGTGGCAGCACTGCTGGCTCTATTTGCTCCTACCCACTTACCTGGCCTCTCCTGCCAGCAGCTGAGTTCTTCCCTTTGCTTCAGCTACTCCAGCCTTTTTTCTGTCCCATTGAATCAGCCAAGCCTGTCTTCTCCCCTGGAGATGCTCAGAACCTGTTCTTTTCACAGGGGACTCTTTCTTATCAAGACCAGCCAGCTCTTGTGGACCTAGGGCAGGTGGCCCTCTTTTGTAATCTTCAGAGCACATATGTACAGCAGGAGTTCTGTGGGTTGTTTTTTTTTTTAATTTTAATTAAGTACAGTTGATAAAGAAGGCTGAGTGCCAAAGAATTGATGCTTTTGAACTGTGGTGTTGGAGAGTCCCTTGGACTGCAAGATCAAACCAGTCAATCCTAAAGGAAATCAATCCTGAATATTCATTGGAAGGACTGAGGCTGAAGTTCCAATACTTTGGCCACCTGATGTGAAGAGCCAACTCATTGGAAAGCACCCTGATGGTGGGAAAGATTGAAGGCAGGAGGAGAAGGAGATGACAGAGGACAAATAGTTGGATGACATCACCGACGTGAGTCTGAGCAAATTTGGGGAGATGGTGAAGGACAGGGAAGCCTGGCATGCTACAGTCCATGGGGTTGCAAAGAGTCAGACACGACTGAGCGGCTGAACAACAATAGTTGATTTACAATGTGGTGTTAATTTCTGCTGTACAGCAGAGTGACTCAGTTATACATACATATGTATATATATATATTTATTCTTTTCCATAATGACTTACCTCAGGATGTTGAATATAGTTCCCTGTGCTATACAGTAGGACCTTGTTGGTTAGCCATCCTATATATAGTAGTTTGCATCTGCTAATCCCAAACTCCCGGGGGTTATTTTTATCAGATTGTTTCTTGCTGCTTTTCTGTCTCCTCCACGACAGTGAAAACTCTCCCACTTCAACTGTGGATTTTTGATCTGTGCTGTAACTGCAGCGCCTAGCACTGAAGGTGCTCAGGAAATACCTTCTAAATGAATGCGAACCCTCATCATCCTGCCATGCTGTGTAAATGATGACAGGACTATGAGGAGGAACAGGAGGCTCATTTAGAAAGCTCGTCTGACTTTCCTAGGGTGTTCATGTCATCTAGCTCATTAGGTCCCCTGGAGAATCAATAATGGGATCACAGCCACTGCCTGCACAGCCTGTCTTCTCCCCTGGAGATGCTCAGAACCTGCTCTTTACACAGGGGACTCTTTCTTATCAAGACCAGCCAGCTCTTGTGGGCCCCATGCCCTGGGACAGGTGGCCCTCTTTTACAACCTTCAGAGCACGTACGTGCTGGTATAAGACCGAGGGAAGGGAAGCGTCGCAGTCAGAGGACACAAGACAGCAGCGCAGGCGTGTCTGTCTGTCCTGTAGTTGGGTCAGCTTTAGGAAACCCCACACAAGGAGGCGCATTTCCACCTGGGAATGGAGCCTCAGGCTTCCAGCTCAGGCCTGCCCCTCCTGAGGGTGCAAGATCCCTCGCAGAAGCCCCTCGTGCCCGCAGAAGAGGGGCTGCAGCACAGTGAGGTGCTGTGGCCAGAGGCCAAAGTGCAAATAACAAATGGTCTTCAATTTCATTTCCATCAGTTTCTTCACTCCTGCCTGGGAGGGCAGGCTGGAGATGTTATGTTTGCAGCTAAAGGGGTCTCAGGTGAGGGTCTCCTTTTTGGATCCCCTGGGCAGGGAGGGGTCAGGACAGGAAGGAGCCAAGAGCAGTGGTCTCTAAACTTGTCAATTTCTGCCTCACTATCAAGAAAAAAACAGATCCCACCTCCACCAGTATATGTATGGATATTGTTTATTCATTATGCACATTCAAATGTAATAAGATATTATGTATACAATGAACATGAACAGATATGGATGATTTGAAATGCAATTTTAAAATGTAAATAACATTCCTATACTTTTCTTCCCATCCTACTATTTCTTCATTTGCCAATGTCCAGCTTGGGGATTATGCACCCCATTTGGTGACCACTGACTAAAAACATGGGCTTTGGAGCCCAGCAGACCTCTGTTTGAATCCAGGCTTTTTTTGTGACTATCTATATGGCATTAGACCAGCCTCTCAGCCACAATTTCTTCTTCTGTAAAGTGAGTTGATAATTTCTACTTTGCTGTGTGGCTCAGATGAGGTGGTGGGTCCAAACTCTTGCAGGCTGGAAGAGCCCACATATGCTAACTTTGGTGCTGATGACCACGACTGGGTTTCCCTTTCTTGTTTAAGTTATTTAAACTCAACCCCAGATACCACGGGCTACAGGCTTGTTTTCTGAGCTGCCGCATGGTCACCAGAGATGGTGAGTCATGCCCAGCATAGGATGGGCCTAAGTCTTCTGTCCCCCTAATCTGATGACCCCAGATTCCATGCAGACGGATGGACCTGGGACCTGGATGAAGCAAGGTGGACTTGGTGACCCTGCAGTTTGGATGGAACTGAGAGATGGGTCAAGTTTCCACTTTCTCTGTGTTCCTTATAAAATAATGGAAGTGTCAGCTTGGGTTCACGGGCCGGTCACAGTTTCAATCCCTCCCTAACTTCATAAGGCAAGTCCATGAATTATACAGTGCCGGAGCAGACGGCGCGAAGTACGGATGCATCACAAGCTGGGCTTAATAAGGACACTCCAGCTATTCTTGGAGGCATTTGCAAGTCAAAAATATGGCGCATGAGGATTTGATGCAGACTTCAAATTCTGAAGATTTCAGCTGGATCAGCAGTATTTTATGTTAAATTCCATCAACGAATAATACAGAAATGGCAATGAGGTGGTCACCGTATTTTGTCTTTTTAAAAATTTTAGTTCTTTGGTGATGGCACATATGGTCAAATGGGCCTGCCACCCCTTCCTACCAAATAATGTCAACATACATCTGTCCACCTTCCCAAGGACTCACAGTGAGCATGGGACACTCCCTTGCTGAGGAATTAGAAAGTGTTCCACCCATTATAGTTTTGTGCTAAATAGAGAGAAAATGAAAGCTTTTCTATTTTCTTTCTTCTTTTTCACCAAGATTTTGTATGACTGATTCCTGCTATTCTCTATAATATGTGTACCAGCTGTTAGAGACTCAGGCAAGAAGGAAGAGAAGAGAAACCAGTATTTTACCATTTATTGAAAAATGGGGACTGTTTAAAAGTTGATTAAATTGCACTGGGAGAAGAACCATAGTGAAAGGGGGAAGTTGGTCTCCTCTGATCCAGGAAGGTGGTGCTTCACAGAAACAGAGATGCTGGGTCCTGGTGAAACAGGGCTCCAGCCATGATGGGTTCGTGCATAGGTTTCTTTCTTTACAAAGACAATATTTAAGGGGCAAGGCAAGCAGACATCATGTATCAGAGATGACAGAGGAATGAAAGTTATAGCAGCCAAGAGGCCTTTGCAAACCTCCTTCTCTGAGTATTGATGACATCACAGGACCATAACTTCCCTAACTCACTTTCTTGAATACTGGAGTGCCCAAAGCATCTTCAGGTACATGAAGGCCAGCTGCATTTTAGGAAATCCCAACTGTAAACTCACTAGGGCAGTAATGAAGGTATTTAAGGCAGCAGCAAAGCATACGAATGGCTTATAGATTAGAAGATTTTGAGGCTGAGAAAGTTCCAGTACTTGAAAGGTAGATAGACCAGCTTTTCTCAAATACGCACAAGAATCCCCTGGTAGTCTTGTCAAATTAAAAACCCTGATTCTGGGAGGTACCCGAGTTGTTGCATTTCTTAAAGGGCCCAGGTGATGCTAAGGCTGCTGGTCCATGACCACACTTTGGGTACTGAGGGTATAGACCAGGGTCATTTCTCCAAGAAGATGTGTACTCAGACCTCTGTGTGTGGGCCCTGAGCTCAGGCGCTGGGATGGGGACATAGAAATGCCGACACTCGGCTCATGGCTTTAAGTCTGCTTCCAACCAGGACCCTAGTTGGTTGGCCCACTTAGGATGCAAGGCCAGGAGAGCTGGACAAACACAGGCAGAGCACAGAGTATGGGACTAAGAGTCAGGGGAAGCTCTGGGTTCTCCTAAGACCTCCCCTACTTAGCTGAGTGACATGGCAGCCTGTGTGGCTTCCTTTTCCTCATCTGCATGTGCCTGCTAAGCAGTAAGGGGGCATCTCTACCATGTTCCATAAAATTGAGTGGGATTGAGAGTCAGGGTCTGGACAACACTCTTAGCAATAGCAGCCATAGAAAGAGAACTGCATAAGTATGGATGCAAATCCTGGTTCTGGTACCAGTGGTTGGTCCTTGGGCAGTTTTTCTCAACTGCTTAAGGCTCAGTGATTAGGACACTGGCATGAACCCAGATAGAGGGATGGGGGATAGAATCTTGATAGAAGGATGTGGGCTCTGCTCTGTGGCCTCTTGGGGCCACAGAGCTGGCTTCCCAAAGATCAGATCATGGCACCATCAGCATTGATCGAAGCAGGCCTCAAGCGTAGAACTCCCAACCAAAGCCTTCCAGCATGAAGGCCAGATGAAAGTGAAAGTTGTTCAGTCATGTCTGACTCTTTGCAACCCCATGTACTAGAGCCTGCCAGGTTCTTCTGTCCAAGGAATTCTCCAGGCAAGAATACTGGAGTGGGTAGTAGTTCCCTTCTCCAGAGGATCTTCCAACCCAGGGATCAAACCCAGGTCTCCTGTATTGCAGGTAGGTTCTTCACCATCTGAGCCACCAGGGAAGCCCAAGAATACTGGAATGGGTAGCCTATCCCTTCTCCAGGATGTCTTCATGACCCAGGAATCAAATCAGGGTCTCCTGCATTGCAGGTGGATTCTTTGTCAGCTGAGCTACCAGGGAAGCCCAAAGGCCAAGTAGGCTGGCATCAAATTCCACATCCACAGGGGATGAATCCTCTGGCTGGCTCATCCTACAGCTTTACAAAGAAGGTAACTTCTCATCTGGGCAAACCTGACAGACGGATATTTTTCTCCACTTAATCTCTCAGAGTTAAAGTGGGAAATGGAGTGACGCCCTTGCTCCCATTCTGATTAGCGATCATGTGAGCCTGAAGATGAGAATGCAGACTTGCTAAGCAAACATAATATTTGCAGTCCTGCTGAGACTTCTTAAAATACCTTCTTTCATGGACATTTGTCCATCTCCCTATGAATTTATTTCTTCTTCTAACAAAAGCCCCAATTTTATGTAGGGTTCTATCCTTCCCTACTTTGGTTCAGAGTCTGGTTGAGACAGCCTCAACTCTGGGAGTGGATCCTACAACTCAAGCCCCAACCAATCAGAATGAGCACTCCTCTGGCCACAGTGATTGGTTCAGTGGGGTTGGGCATGTGACATGGGCTGGTCCAATCAGAATGAGTCCCTGGATATTTGCAGGACATGTTATTTTCCACCCCCCCACTGTCATCCATCAGTCCTTACTCCAGTGAGATACATCTGTCTGCCTCCATTCCCACTGGTGTCTGCTGAGATTTGCCATCCAGTCTGGTCTTTGGACAGCTGTCTCCCACATGAGGTGGGACATGACTGTGTCCTCATCTGATGCCACAGGGCGTCCATTCCTTTTGCTGAGAGTCCCCTAGGAGGAGACTTTGCTTCTCAGGTAGCCCATCTGCTCTCTGCTGGCATGGAAACACCCATCTATTTTCTGCACCAGGCTGGGTGGAGTGGGACTCTTGGGTCCATATGCTTGTGCGCCTCCCCTGGACAAGTGTCCTTCTCCAAGGTTTGCTGCCTCTCAAGGCCCTTCCCTTCTCATCTCTCAAACACTTAGAGACTGATTTTATTACTTCTTCTCCCACTGAGATTTGAAACTCAAGAGACTCAGGAACGCGGCTCCTTTTCCCAGCCTGGAACATTTTGGGTTCGATCCCTGGGTTGGGACGATCCCCTGGAGAAGGGAAAGTCTACCCACTCCAGTATTCTGGCCTGGAAAATTCCATGGACTGTATAGTTCATGGGGTCACAAAGAGTTGGACATGACTGAGCAACTTTCACTCTCATTTTTCCTGCTCTCATCGCTGCCTCCCACCCACCCCCACCCACTTTGCTGATTCATAGTTAATCTCTGGCAGCTGGGAGTTTAGCTTCCACCTATCCTCTTCCCAATCTACACTCTGTGGCTCAATTCCTTCAGAGCTTTGCTGCTAAACTAAAAATTAGGTATTTAAACTTTAAAAAAGAGTTCTGAAAATCAAAAGCATTAACTTTCAAGAACTTATTTCTGCTATGAGCATTAAAAATCTACTTGAATCTATCTTTTCTCTTTGCATTTCACATTCTAGATCTCTCTTGAAGCAAAGCTTCCTTTGATGAAATGTACAGACTGTGAGGGGCTTCCTATGTAATGTTAGTGGTAAAGAAATTGGCTGCCAAGCAGGAGACATAAGAGATGGAGGTTCTATCCCTGGGTAAGAAAGATCCCCTGGAGGAGGGCACAGTAACCCACTCCAGAATTCTTACCTGGAGAAATCCATGGACAGAGGAGCCTGGTGGGCTATAGTCCATGAGGGTCACAAAGAATCAGACATAACTGAAATGACTTGGCATGCACACATAGATTGTGGGGCTTCCCAGGAGATGCCAGTGGTAAGGAACCCAACTGCCAGTGCAGGAGACACGAGAGATGCCGGTTCGATCCTCGTAGACATGCACTCGCAGGCTGTGCAGTCGCGCTCATCCGACTTTCATGTCAGTGATATTCTGAGCTCTGTGGAGCTCAGGTTCTTGCAGCGGATCAGGAAGAACCACTTTTGGAGTCAAGGTACTCAACTTCCAGTCCCAGTTAGGTCACTGAATTATTGCACAGTTTAGAGAAATCACAATCTTTGTGCGTCTCACTTTCCTCATTTATAAAATGATATTTGCTCCTCACCATAGCCTTTGCTCCTGACTAATAGGTTGCATATTCAAAAGCAGAGACATTACTTTGCTGACTAAGGTCTGTCTAGTCAAGGCTATGGTTTTTCCAGTAGTCATGTATGGATGTGAGGGTTGGACTGTGAAGAAGGCTGAACGCCAAAGAATTGATGCTTTTGAACTGTGGTGTTCGAGAAGACTCTCGAGAGTCCCTTGGACTACAAGGAGATCCAACCAGTCCATTCTGAAGGAGATCAGCCCTGGGATTTCTTTGGAAGGAATGATGCTAAAGCTGAAACTCCAGTACTTTGGCCACCTCATGCGAAGAGTTGACTCATTGGAAAAGACTCTGATGCTGGAGGGATTGGGGGCAGGAGGAGAAGGGGATGACAGAGGATGAGATGGCTGGATGGCATCACGGACTCTATGGATGTGAGTGTGGATGAACTCTGGGAGTTGGTGATGGACAGGGAGGCCTGGTGTGCTGTGATTCATGGGGTCACAAAGAGTTGGACACGACTGAGTGACTGAATTGAACTGAATAGACTGCATTTGGACTAATTTAGAAAGTACTCTTGCATAATTGGGGATATACAAGACTGCAATGTGTCTTCTTTTCCCCTTTAAACTGGTTTTCAGAGGGCTCTCTGGGATGTCATGGCTGGAGAGAGATACATGTAAACAGTACTCAACACTGGCTTTGTCCATCCGGGTTCTCTGAGTTCAAGGAGTCAGGAGTCATTGTGGGAAGGACCATGGGAAATAAATTAAGGATCCAAAAGTTCCCTCTCACTGCTGGTTAAGGTAAATACAACTTCACAGAAAGATATCAGATGATTATATTTATTTAATTACTACAAATGTCACTATTATCACAGATGACATTAATTTTTAAGAGAAAAGGAAGAAAACATGTCACATTTCTGTTTTGTGCATATGCTGATTGAAAAGTTTATACCAGATGCCAACTTAAAATAAGGACATATAAATATTTAATTGTTTGCATGTGTATATACATTTCTGTATACACAATATGTGTCTATGTAGACACAGATTCTCAACCCAGGCCAATTTTGCTTTCCAAAGGACATTTGACAGTGTCTGGAGACATTTCTGGTTCTCCCAAATTGGGGGTGAAGGTGTTGTTGGTATCAAGTGTTTAGAGGTTAGGGATGCCTCTAAATATCCCCTAATAGAGAGAATAGCCCAAATTATCTGGCCCAAGTGTCCGTGTTGCTGAGGTTGGGAGATCCTGGCATAGATGTTCATCTGAGGCCAGGAGTGTTGGGGAGCTGTGTATGAGGACATTGAATGCTGGCACTTTTCTTTAGAGCAGTGTTGACACACGTCTGCTTGATTCATTTCACACCCCCTTCTTGACTGACTCCTCGAGAAGAAATCACAGGTCATAGCCAGGGGGAGGCTGGCCCCATGGCCCAAATGAGATACAGGCTCCGTGTGTCCTGAGAACATGTGCAGAGTCAGGCACAGCTTCCTGCTAGCTTCACACAGTGACAGTTGTTGGTTGACACCTCATGTATTGTGTGGTACCCCCTGGACTGGGAGTTGCAACTGTGGAAAGAAATGGGGTGAGGGAGAAGGGGAACTGGAGGGGGGCAGGCAAGGCATTTTATGGTTTTGTGAAGACATTAGCACATCATTTAAACCACTGCCTCCAAAAGAACCACTGAAGTCTGTTTTGTGTGTCTATGAAGACATGAAGATAGATGTGATTTTATACCTGTATGTAAAATATTTATATATACATATAAATGTGTATACAGGCTTCCCTGGTGGCTCAGTGATAAAGAATCCGCCTACCAGTGCAGGAGACTCAGGTTCGATCCCTGGGTTGGGAAGATCCCGTGGAGAAGGAAATGGCAACCCACTCCAGTATTCTTGCCTGGGAAATCCCATGGACAGAGGGAACAGGCTACTGTCCATGGGGTCACAAAAGAGTCAGACATGATTTAGCTGCTAAATAACCACATAAACTTATACACACACGTAATGAGGCAAAACATTTATTGTCCTAATGCTGACATCAAAATATCACACTCAGTGGGCACTGTCTGGGAAATTTCCTTCATAAGCTACTGGACTAGAGAAAGAGAAAGAGCCTCTGAAGGCAAAGTTGTCAGCTGAACTCCCAAATAATAAGCTAGCCTGCAGGTGAAAATGGAAAAAAATTTAACTTTTGCTCCTGAGATGGGAAAGTATGAAAAAAAAAAAAA